>NW_026726552.1:0-39963 GCF_029784015.1 Lycium ferocissimum
ATATTTTTGGACCAATTTGAAGCCCATTTCAACAGCCCAATCGGACCAGGCCACTACCATTTCAATTCAGACCAGCCCATTTTCCACCCGACCCGACCGGCCCAACCCATTTCCCCTTATTTCCTAAAACCTAACCCTTACTCTTTCTCTTTCTCTTCACCACGCCGCCCCCCCCCCCCCCCTCTTTCTTTCTCCTTCTCCTCTCCCTTTCATCTCTTTCCCCTTTCACACAAGGTCCATATTTCCAACAACAATGGCAGGTATTGACCCTCCCTTTTCGTGCAATCCCTTCTGCCTCCCCTTTGTCGTCTTCTTCACGCCTCTCTTCTCTCATCCCCTCAATTTTAGCAAAACACAGATCCTCTTTAACCCATCACAGACCTGTCCACACTATTTCCATACAAAGAAAAATGGTCCCTATGTCCGCTCATCTATGCACTCTGTCGTTGACAGAGAGATGTCCCATTCTCACTTCAAAACACAACAACTTCACAAAAGAACAGAAAATTCGGTCCATTTCGGGCAAACATCTGAAACAAATCACGTGAAAGGCCCTTAACGTTCGGATTAGTAAGTCTCTTTTGACTCAATTTTGAATTTTCAAAAAATCCCGCTCGAGCCGAGCAAACCCTAATTCCTCTACTATAAATAGGGTCTTATGTCTTCAGCCGAAGGGGGAGAGATCCTGGCCCTCTATTTTAACATTTTCTCAATCAATCTACCCTACAAAAAAAAAATACGAAACTTTAGCTCGCTAGGATTTTCAATATTTTGTTCGGATCTATTCGGCTTGAGATTCGGATCCATCATTACGAGAGAGTGGATTCGAGACCTCGTCGCCCCTGTTCACTGCACTCGAGGAAGGTAAACAATCTTTCTTTAAGTAGTTTTGTTTCAGTTTTAGTAGTTTAAGAATTAGTTGTGTGTTCATACGTGTTTGTCTCAGTTGGTTGAGTCCCAGCTTAGTGAAGGGTAGTACCATGCGTTAGTTGGATTGGTTTTGTTTTAATAATGTTTGTATGCTTTTGTTTTCGATTTAGTTCGGGGTTTGCGTGCAGTTTAACGGTTGGTAGCCTCTACATGTTTATGTCTCCTTTTAGCTTAGTTTAATTTCAGTTTTGTTCAGTTGTTCGTATGAACTAATGTGTGGAGGATTGCGTCGACGGTGATTGGTTTTTAATTTGGCACGGCCATAATTATTAGTCCTGTTTAGATTAGCTTAACCATTTGTTAGTTTGCAGTTAAGGTGATCTCGATTTCATTAAAACGTATGTTTGTTTGCTTCTGTTTGTCAAGTTAAGAATTGGTGTATAAATTTTGTGGGAATGAGTCAGAATGTTGTCTGGTTTCAGTCTAGTGAACTCTAAAGAGTTTCCCATAAGAGCTTACGTGAAAAGAGATTTAGTCTCAGATACTTGTTTCGTCTTGTTTGGCTTCTAAGATGTTTCAAACCTGTTACTGTCCATTAGAGTCTAGTTGTTTGGGATTAGGTGTTTTTCACGATAAGTAATTGAGGCCATTAGTTCAATAATCTCCTTTCGTTTCACTTTGGTTCAGTTCTTAGTTTGGTTCTTTGCGCAAGTATGGAAAATATGAAGTTATTTGTTGGTTATTTATTTTGTAAGTTTATTTAAGGCATGACACTGCACTTTCTTACGGCCAAGCATGAACGCATGTTTTGTTATATGTTTAAATTCCGTTGTGTTCGACAAGTTTGCGGCCTTAGCTCTTCCTCATTAACTAAACCCTGTACCCTTTTTGTTGGTCTCTGTTTCCTTTCTCTTAAAAAGAATGAAACCCCAATTTGTTGAGTTTGTTTTTTAATGTGACTCAGCATCCTAAAACGTGCCGCCGTTCTATTTCTGTCATCGCATCTGTCCCTTGTTAATTGTGGACTGCTATAATCTAATGTTAATACCATATTTAGAGGACCACTGATTTTATAGGGAACACAGGCTTTATCTGATGAGAAGGTAGTGTTAAGTCTAGCTGCCACTATTTCGACGTATTGCTGAGTTTAGCACAGTCGATCAGTTGGAATGCTTTCAGTACATTATAATCGTTTAAATTTTGTTAAGGCAGTGATGTTGTATACTTCAATATACACAATGTATACACAATTTGCTGTTTTGTTTTGAGTTCATGTTCTAAATGTTTAACCCTATCTATTGATCGGATACTAATCCGTCTCTTTCGTTTCTTTGCATGACCATCGCATACGAGTCCGAGAGACTCGTCCTTCCTTCGCATTCGGTGTTGGGCTGAAAGCCCAACGCAATCTTCTCGGGCCATCCCATCAGTTCTGTCGCAACGGAGGAAAATAGAAAATAAATTCTGGGCCAAAGCCCAATAGACAGGAGCAGTTGCAGCAGTCCAAAAAATGACTAGGCCAAGGCCCAACAGTAGCCTGGCCATGGCAGTCCATTTAATCTTATTTCAGTCCTCATTTTATTTTGTGCATTTAATCTCATGTTGTTGACTAACATTTATTTCATGGTCGTATTACTTAGCTAAGATGATTTATAAAAGGGATTAGTATGGGAATTAGTTTAATAACGGGTAGTTAAGTTAAAGGGAATTAATAATTAATACCATCAGTTTCTTTTTCTTCTATTTATGATTAAAACTATTTGTAGTATTTACAATATTTGTTTTCATTAGAATAGTTAATTTTTCAAAATAGCATTATTACATATGTTGAGCTAAGGAATCATGATTTGTTATTACTATCTTAAAAATTAAAATGTCATCAATATGCAAAGATGAGTTCAAATGTATTTTAAACCTTTTAGATTAATCCGTTTATGCATTTCTTTTAGCCAAATATAGTTAAATAGAGTTAATGAAAAGAAAGAAGACCCATGCCTTTTTTCATCATATTAAAATAAGTCTAGGATTTTCTATTCATATAATATAATTTTTAGTTCGCATTTGCTAAAACCTTCTCTTTGAAAATTATTATGCATAAGTAAATTATTGTATTTTCCACAAGTATTATTTATATAGCATCATTATATTTTCCTTCAAAATCTTAATAACCTTTATAAATTTTATTTTAAATAGTATTTAAAGATATCTTTCATGCAACTTATTATTTTTGTAAATCCTATTTTTTAACAACATTATTACATTTTTCTTCAAACTTTAGCAATATTTGTAAGTCATTTTTAGCTTTAATTAATTAACCTAAGTTTGGCCGGATAACCGTAAGTTAACGGATCCTAAAGGATGCCTAACCCCTTCCCTTTAGGATAATATAGAACCCTTACCTAGAATCACACTGGTTAAGCAGACTATTAACGGAGGTTAGTTTTACTTTAAGTTAATAATTAGGTGCCCTAATTCACCTTAAAATCAATTAGGTGGCGACTCCTTAAAATCAATTAATAGGAATCACCAATATGTTGTACCTTAATTTAGCCCAGTCTAAATGGGGTATAACAGTTGGTGCCAAAGAAAGATGGATCATGGCGCATGTGTGTTGATTGCCGAGCCATCAACAAGACAATGGTAAAGTATCACCATCCCATACCTCGTCTTGATGACATGCTTGATGAGTTGAATGGTTCATGCATATTCTCTAAGATAGATCTTAGGAGTGGGTATCATCAAATTCGGATGAAACCCGGAGATGAGTGGAAAATCGCATTCAAGACCAAGTTTGGTCTATATGAATGGTTGGTGATGCCTTTTGGTCTCACTAACGCTCCTAGTACTTGCATGCGTTTGATGAATCATGTGATGAAACCATTTATTGGCAAATTCGTGGTTGTTTACTTTGATGATATTTTGGTGTATAGTAAAACCATGGATGAGCATGTTATTCACTTGAAATGTGTGTTTGAAGTGCTTAGACAAGAACAACTTTATGCTAATGTTGCTAAATTCTCTTTTTGTGTCGATGAAGTTGTTTTCTTGGGTTTTGTTGTGAGTTCAAGGGGCGTTGAAGTTGATGAATCCAAAATAGATGCTATTAAGAATTGGCCAACTCCTAAGTCCATTGGTGATATTAGAAGTTTTCATGGATTGGCTAGTTTTTATAGGCGGTTTGTTAAGGGGTTTAGTACCATAGCCGCTCCTTTGACCGAGGTAATCCGAAAGGATAAACCTTTTTCTTGGGGTGTGGAGCATGCAAAGGCTTTTGAAACTCTAAAACAAATGCTTCTCTCCGCACCGTTGTTGCAATTACCCGATTTTGACAAAATCTTTGAAATTGAATGTGATGCTAGTAAAGTAAGTATTGGTGCTGTTTTGATGCAAGACCAAAAACCCATTGCCTATTTTAGTGAAAAGCTTAAGGGTGCGACGTTGAATTACACGACCTATGATCTTGAGTTGTATGCTTTGATTAGAGCTTTGGGTAATTGGCAACACTACTTGTGACCTAAAGAGTTTGTGATTAGGACCGACCATGAGTCTGTAAAACATCTTAAGGCCCAAGGAAAGTTGAACAAAAGGCATGCTAAATGGGTTGAATTCCTTAAAACCTTCCCTTATGTAATCCAATACAAAAAGGGAAAGGAGAATGTAGTGGCGGATGCCCCATCAAGGAAACATGTTTTGATTAACACCTTGTCTTCCAAATTGATGGGTTTTGAAAGCTTGAAGACATTGTATCCTGAGGACCCCGTCTTTGCCAAAATATTTCTAGATTTCCAAGAGTGGGAAAGGGGGAGGTGGATTAGGTATAGGTCTTCTACTCTTTATTCTAGGTTTGATGGTTTCTTGTTCAAAAACAAGCATTTGTGTGTGCCCATGAGCTCTTGGAGGGAATTATTTGTGAGGGAGGCACACAATGGGGGATTGCTGGGACATTTTGGGATTGATAAGACTTTGGGGATTCTTGAGGAGCAATTTTATTGGCCTCATTTGCGGACGAATGTAGCTAAGATTTGTGGCCAATGCATTGAGTGTCGTGGCGCCAAGTATAGACTCCTTCCCCATGGTTTGTATACCCCTCTCCCCACCCCTCAACAACCTTGTGTTGATATTTCGATGGATTTTGTGTTGGGTTTGCCTAGAACCAAAAGGGGTAAAGACAGCATCTTTGCTGTGGTTGATCGATTTTCTAAAATGGCTCATTTCATTGCTTGTAATAAAGTTGATGATGCTCCCCAAGTTGCATATTTGTTTGCTGAACCTGTGGTAAAGTTGCATGGTATTCCCAAAACCATAGTGAGCGATAGGGATCCCAAATTCCTTAGCCACTTTTGGAAAGAATTGTGGGGGGGACTTGGTACTAAATTGTTGTTTTCTACCTCTTGTCACCCACAAACCAATGGCTAAACCGAAGTTATCAATAGGACCTTGGGTTCTATGCTTAGGGCCATGGTTAAAGGGAAACTAGCATCTTGGGAAAATCAATTGCCTTTGGTTCAATCTGCTTACAATAGAGTCGTTCATAGCACTATTGGCATGTCACCTATTGAAGTGGTTTATGGTTTTAACCCCCTAACCCCTCTAGATCTAACCCCTTTGTCTCGAGATGTTGTGTTGAGTTTAGATGGAAACAAACGAGCCAAGTCCATGAAGAAGTTGCATGAGAAGGTGAGGCTTCACCTTGAGAAAAAGAACCAAGAAACGGCCAAGAGAGCAAACAAGGGCCGCAAAAGAGTTGTGCTTGAACCGGGTGATTGGGTTTGGGTACATTTCTGGAAAGAGAGGTTTCCCAACAAAAGAAAGACCAAGTTGATGCCTAGAGGAGATGGTCCATTTGAAGTACTTGAACGGCTTAATGATAATGCATACAAAATTGATCTTCCACCCGAATACAAAGTTCACAACACCTTCCATGTGTGTGATCTCTCTCCTATGGTTATGCAAGATGATGATCCCTTAAATTTGAGGATAAATTCTCTTCAAAAGGGGGAGAATGATACAATCCGAGTGGCATCAAGGCCTTTTACCAGGAGCCAAGTGAGGAAACTTCAAGCTATGCAAGCATTGTTCATGAGGAGGGACATACTTGAATACATTCTAGAGCCTTCCCAGGGATTCCAAGTGTTCATGATAGCATGGGAGGATGGTTTTGAGAAGAGTGTTGAAGATGGCCATGCTTGCAATGTGGCCATTACTTGAAGATTTGCAATTTCAAGTTCTCTTGCCAAAAGAAGACACCTAAACAAGCCCCTTACTTCATTAAGGGTAGAAGTGTAATAATATAGCTGTCTTCGTTTGAGCTTTAGTATAAATAGTAGTTTCTTTCATTTAGAAGACTTAGACTAGTTTGAATATTGATAATTGATATTGTTAAACTCTTGAGAGTTGAGAGCTTGTGAAACCTTTGATTGAGTAATTGTTGAGAGGATTGGTTATTAGGAAATTCCAAATCCCTCTTGGTCATCCTAGGAATTTGGTGTTTCTTTTGTTCTTAATTTAGAGGTCTTAGTTTTCTATAACTTTGGTTGATAAATTAGGTCCTAAGCTGTGTCAAATTATCTATCCTTTTCTTTTCTTGCATTTTAATTCTATTTTCGTTTTCAATTTTGCATCATTCACGGTCGCTTTTTCAAGTTATCACTTACTCGGGCCCGAAATTCCATTTATTTTCCTATTTTAGCATTTCGTTTTCTTGTATTCTTCAACTAGTGTTAATTTAGTGATTGTTCTACTTGTGTATGCTAGTTCTTGAGTCCGTCTTTCGTTCGTGCCAATTCTTTTCAAGCTTTTATCGTTTTGATGTCATTGAATCTTCTTGGCTCAAGTCGTTTTCCTTTATCGAGTAGTCCATCTTTCGATTACCAAGAATCTATTCCTCCACAAAGGTTAGCAATCTTGTGAATTTATTTGGATTAAAAGGGTTCTTGACCAACCTTGGAAGAAGCTTAGGTTGAGAGGTAAGCTTGAGTGCAAATACGAGTGGCGTGAGGAGCCTTTGCTACTAATCTTGTTTGCTCATTTTGTAGGTACACAAAGAGGAGACATAAGGAGAAGGAGAGATAAGGATGTCACCCATAGCTTTCGAGTCTTGTGGAGATGATTTTGAAGATTATGCGTCTAGCAATAGAGGTTATGACTATGAGGGTGACGAAGGCTATGAGGGAGATGACATGGGATATGAGCATCTCTATTCTTACAATGAATATGATGGTGATGGTGCCCACGAGTCGTATGAGGAACATGGTTGATATGATCATAACTTGTACGAGGGTGAAGAATAGCCTCTGAGGGCAAATGTGAGGCAACACCTCCTGAAGCTTATGAAGAAGAAGGAGTAGAAGAGTATGAAGAAGAGTCCTATGGTGGATACTAGCATGAAGAGTCTTATTCTACACACCATGGACATAGAGGTGAGTTGAGGTATGCTCCTTCCTCACACTTTCGATATGAACCAATTGGTGGGAATTTGCAAGAACGGGAAAAATGTGATGATTATGAGCCTAATGGATATGCGCTTTGTGGTGAATATACTTATGAAGATAATGGGATTGAACAAAACTCTTATGAAGGATCTTCTAGTAGATATTCACGTACATCGGCTTGTGATACTTCCTATTACAAGCAAAAAGGTATAAGTGTGTGGATTGGGGCGAATAGGAGTCCGCCTAGAAGGAGAAGAGAGTATACATTTCTTCCTCCAAGAAACACAATGAATCATGCTTCTTATACATGACCAACTCTATCGAGCTTCATGAAGATAGAGTCTTTGAAGATCATGGGAGGTCCACATAGGAAGGCCTTCAAAATATGGGAGATAGCTTGGATGGAAGGCTTCAAGAACGTCACATTCAAGATATGGAAGATATCTTGGGAGGCTATTTGGAGAAAGAGGCTATGCATGCAAAAGGGGCTAGTACTTAAATGCAAGCCCTTTCAAGTTTCACTTCCATGGAAGACGTCCAAACAAGGCCCTTACTTCATTAAGGGTATAATTGTAATAGAGCTAGTTGTCTTCCTTATTTTCTTAGTATAAATAGTAGACTAAACATTTCAATACTTAGCTTTTGATGAATTATGAATATTTTTAGTGTTTTTAGGGTTATCTCTAGAGAGAGAAACTTGTGAGAGGTCTTTGGTAGGCTCTTGTTGAATCTTGTATTGTTGAGAGGTTGGTTTCTTGGGAATTCAATTCCCTTGAGAGGTCAACTTAAGAATTTGGTGTTTCTTTTGATGATAATTTAGAGGTCTTAGTTTTATAAAACTTTGGTTGCTAAATTAAATCTTAAGTTGTGTCAAATTATCTATCTTTTCTTTTCCTTTTGTTTGTATTCTTAATTTCTCATTTTCGCATATCCGTTATTGTATCAATTGGTATCAGAGCTTGGGATAGATTTGTTTCCACAAATCTAGTCTTGGATTTTGATTCCACAGAAAAAAAAAATCTATCCAAAATTCCATAATCTGTGTTAAATCCTTTCTTTGTTGTTAATTCTAGTGTTGGACTCAAATTCCTTAGAGTTTTAGGGTTTCAAATCTGAAATTTGAGTCGATTTGGAGTTGGGGTCTGTGTTTCACCATTGTTGAGCTTCAAAGCTTCAAGAACAAGGTTGGTGGGGTTGGTGGGTTTGAAGAAAGAGGAAAATTGAGGGTTCAAGTTGATTGGGGTTTGTTCTCTAGTTGATAAGAACTCTAAATCTGAAATTTGGAGGTGTTTGGCCAAGGATTGAAGGATCTACCATTTTTGAAATTTGAAGTTTTGAAAACTTCAAGAACTTGAAAGTCGGTCTTGTTGAAGAAGGTGAAATTGAAGGTTGGAACCTATTGGGCTTTGTTCTCTACATCAAAGAGAACTTAGATCCTAAATTTGAACTAATTTGGAGTTGATTTGAGGGTAGTTGGATTTTTGAAATTGTTCTTGTGTTCTTGAGGGTATTCATATCTTTATGTGAGGAAGATGACCCAAAAGCTACTTTGATCCTAAATTTCAAGTACAAAATGTGGAAAAACTGTCGTTGGGTCAAATTTAGCAAAATTTATGATCTAGTGGGCCCAAAGTACTTCAAATTCAAGGAGATTTTCAGAAAATCTAATCCAAAAATGAGGTGCGACTTGCAAAATTCATCACATTGATTTGGAAATACCGTCAAGATTAACGGACCGTATAAAATCCACGGCCAGTCGTTCTCAACCGTATAATCATATACGAAGAGGCAAGCTACTGGACTTGATATACAGTCATCATCGACGGACCGTATAAACATTACAGTCCATAAAAGATCAAGTACTCCCACCGTACATTTAAGTGAACAAAAGTTACGAGCTACTGTTGCAAAATGATACTATTCATACCAAGTTAAGACTTATGCTTCCGCTTGTAGGCTCGCTTTGGCCCTTTTGCAGGGTCACATTTCATGACATAAAGAACATATATGTGAAGCCTCAACCCCTAGTTCCACCCGCATTTTCCTGAAATTTCATTACAAGTTTGCTCATCAACCTGGTTTCATCTCTTCTTCATTTCTAGGTTTCTCTAGGTAATTGATAATTCTCTTCTTAGCTAATTAGTTTAAGTAATTATCCTTACTTAGTAGATAATTAGTTCTTGTATCTGTTTATTTTCATTCGTGCTAATTCTTTTCGTGCTCTTCTTCATTTTTACCTCGTTGTTAATTTCTTGGCTCAAGTCCGTTAGTTTTGAATCGAGTCGTCCTTTCTTTGATTGAACAAGAATCAATTCCGACCTCAAGTAGCAATTGTGCACCTTGCAACACACCGGATCTAAACAAGATTCAACATCGGCCGATCCAATTGAGTGGTAAAAGGCACAAGAGTGTGAGTTCATTTGAATGGTGCTAGCCAAGCACAAAAGAGTGTAAACACAAGTGTGGTGAGGTTTCGTTACTACTAACGTGTTTGCTAACTGTTCTTTGCAGGTACTTCTCCATGGATTCCGATTCATGTGATGGCGATTTTGATTGTTATAATGATGACGAGTGTGGTTATGAAGAGGAGGATTATGGGAACTATCAAGAGTGTGATGAAGGGGGTTACGAGGGCAATATGGGAAATGATGACCATAAGCAATTTAGAGGAGGGAATTACTATTTTGAAGGTGAATATGAATTGAATGGTGCTCATGGATCTTGTGATGAAGATGGTGAGGTAGAAGAACCTTGTGGCAATTTGTATGGTGAGGATGATGTATATGAAGGTCCTCACACTACACACCATGATTATGAAGACAACTTGAAGTATGACTCTTCTTCACACGTATCCTATGGGTCTTATAGGGGAAATCCTTATACAAGTGGGAATTGTGAAGAATATGTCTATGAAGATAGTGAATGTGCAAATGTTGATTATGGAAAGGCTTCTAGTAGACATACATATGCTTTGCCTTGTAATACATCCTATTCGAAGCAAAATGGTATGTGTGGAAATGTGAGCACAAGTTGGAGTCGCCCTATGCGAAAGGAGGTTGTTCCAAAGAGGCGATTCATGGAGACTAAGGTGAACATTTGTGGTAATGAGGGAATTCTTGTGCTTGATGACAATTGTTACACCAACTTCATCACCCCTCGTGCGGTTGATGAGTTAAGGTTACCTTGTGTGATTAGGCGAAATCCTTATTATGACGAGGGAGGGTATTGGGTTGATAGGAGAGTGATGGTATTCATTTCACTTGGTGAGTACCAAGAGGAAGTTTGGTGTGATCTGCTTCCAATGGATACTTGTCACGTATGTTTAGGTGGCCCTTGGTTTCAAAGGCATGAGATCCCATATGAGCAAGAGTGGCATAAGTATGTCATGGATGAAAAGAGGAAACCTCTATTTCCATACGTACTTCGTAGAATGAATCCAAGTATAAAAGTGCACGAGCCCAATGTGAGATGGCCTATCTTAATTATGGAAACTGGTGGAGAAGTGTCACGACCCAACCCCGTAGGCCGTGACTAGTGCCCGAGCTGGACACTCGTATACACCTGTTAACTATATTCAGCCCACAACTAGTATTATAAGGAACTCATATATAAAATGGCAAGACGTCATCTCAAAACTGTCGCATATATAGATATATCATAGCAACCTGTCTCCTGAGGAGTTACAACTTTCGATAGATAATATCACATATAAGCCGGCAAGGCTATCATAACATGTGGGAACGCCCCAACTATATACATACGCAAGCCGACAAGGCTGCCACTACATATAGTATCTCAAAACATATATATACAAATGCAAGCCGACAAGGCTGCCACTACGAATGGGAACGTCCCAAAATATAAGTCGTATACACCCAACTAAACAGCAACTATATACAGACCCACACATGTGTCTACAGACCTTTAAGAATAATAACAGTATCACGTGACGGGACAGGGCCCCGCCGTACCCCTGGCTAAGCTTATATATACAACAAAAGGTTCTGTACCAAAAATATAGGCTCCGGAACAAGGGAGCACTCCAAGATAGCAGAATAGGTATCCTAAGCTGGCGGATCACCAAAACGAGCGTCTGTACCTGCGGGCATGAAACGCAGCCCCCCGAAGAAAGGGGGTCAGCACAAAATATGTACTGAGCAGATAAAGCATGAAATACAGTTGTTATATCCCGTATTTTGTACATCGGGACAATTCGAGTCAACTATGATAAGTTAAGGACAGGACTACTCCAGGATATGAAGTCGAGACTTTTAACCACTATCTCGTTTAAGATATCAGTCGCTTATGATTTTGTTGGCATGGAATATTAAAGAAATTTGGGACTAAAAGTGAATATTGGAAAAAAAATAATAAATATTTCATGAACAAGGGGCCAGCGTGGCCGGGCTAAAGGGGATGTGGGCCATGGCCACATGGAAACTTATTATATGCAAGTAAAAAGATGGCAATTCATTTCATTCTTCATCATTTTTCTATTCTAGAGACTTGGAGAAAACATGGAAAAGAAAGGGAGGAGAGGTTCGGCCAAGGGTGGCCGAACATGGCTCTTGGAAATTTATCACCAAAAAAATATTTTCTCCTAGGATTTCAACTAATTGGAAGGTGCTAAGCAACATGGAATAATTGTTAGGGCAAGCCAAGCCTTGGTTCATGCAAGTTCCCAACCTTAGCCAAGTGAAGACTAAGTGAAAAGGTAAGTTTAATCCTCTTTTTATGTGTTATAGATAGTTTATGTGTGTTGTAGTATGTGGAAATGAATGAAATTCATGAAAGTGAGACGTTGATGTGGTGGCCGAATGGTGGCTGCTTTGTAGAACATGGTGAACTAATTTTTATTTAATATTTTTGGTTGTTGTTGCATGGATTCTATGATAAAGATGAAGGGTTAATGATTTAAGTCGAAGTTATATTCGTTTGTAGGTTGTCGGAGAAGGTAATGCGATTTTATTATAGTTTCTTGTATCATTGAGGTTAATGTTGTTAATGTGTGGAATGTTGGTGTAGTTTATGAATTTGGAAGAAAGAAATGTGTGGTTGTAGTTTTGATTGAATTTGGAAGACTTCGGGTTATGTAGTATATTGGTTGGGCCGTTTGGACATTTGTGGATTGGTTGAAATGTTCTTGAATTTTGATTGAATGGTTTCGGATTGGTATTTGAATGTATGAACATTGGCGTTGGCCTAATTATATGTGGTGATTTGAATATAAATGGAATGTTGTCGAAATATGTAGAAAAGAGTTATTGATGTTAGAATGCCTTTTGAATTAATTGTTGATGTTGGTAGAATGGTTGTTGGTATTGTTGTTGAAGATTTAGCCGAGTTGAAATCTCGGGGATGTTGAATTTACAGGGGAAATGCTGCCCAAATTTCTGTAAATGGAGTACTAGTTTAGAATTGGATTCCTAGGCGCTTATGACTAATGTTTGGCGTCTAATGATGTTATTGTAGCTTTTGGAGAAGCCAAAAGGTAAGTTTGGATTAATCTAGGAAGCGGGCGAGGTATGTGAAGCTTACCCTTTCTTTCTTGTGGCATGTCTTAGTCGTAAGTAGATTGTGATGCGAGTCTCGGGGCAACTCCGTTCTTAAGGTCCGAGCTTGTGTGCGATTTTTATTCATTTCTTAATGTTAGCTCTCTTAATGCAGTCGAACCATGATCCTTATGTTTTTACATGATTTGGTTTCAAAGATTTTATAAAGATTTTTATTCCAAAAGGGTTTCGTAACTACGAACAATCGTAACTTTCACAGACGAGCTCGGATCGCTTCGAAACGTCCGCGGGAGATTCTATAATGGATAAGGTCTCCAACTTTCATAAATGGACCCAGATTGGTTCGATACTCGTCCGTGGGCCCCGAGACTCTCCTTTGTGTGGTACTAACGACTTTTGAAAGGATTTAGTGTAACGATCGCCTTAACCCTCGAGCGGCGATTACTTATTTCTCTAACGAGTTTATAATGGCGACTATGCCCCTAATTTCCATAAGTTATCTCACATGGTTTAATACGTATCTACGAGTCCTAAAGTTCTATTTGATATGTTCCCGAACGACATTCGGAAGAAACTTGATTTGACTATCGCCTTGGTTTTAAATGATAATTCATTTTGATTATTTTATGAGTTTTTGAAAAATGGTTTAAACTGCATATAGTCTCCCACGACTCTGATCGTGCATATGGTTGCTATCCTTCGCCGAGTCCCGGGCCAGTTATGTTTCGTGCGCACTATGATATATTCCGGAGTATGATGTGTCCGGTTCGCCGAGCCCCTCATTAGAGGGCCGGGTACCGTGTATATTTGGCGTTATGATGTGTTACGGCGTTACGGTGTGTTATGTGATATGTCGGGTTTCGGAGATATGAAATCTTCTGGAGTATGATGTGGCGTGGCGCCAACGACAGGCGGGCGACCATCGCTCTAAGAGCCCTATGCATGATTTGTATTTTTATGAGTAAGCATTTTGATATTTTGAATATTGCATTTACTTTCCGCACTTCTGGTTTTGATTATGATCTTGTTCACTATATTTCATGCTTTGCATACTCGCAAGACATATTCCGTCACCGACCCCTTTCTTTGGGGTCGCGTTTCATGCCGCGCAGGTACAGATATTTATTTGGATGGTCCACCAGCTTAGGGTTCCTGTTCAGCTGTCTTGGAGCGCTCCCTTGTCCTGGAGCCTATATGTTGATCCGGCCTTTGTTATTATATATATATATATGCATATGTTTGTTCACGGGTACGGTGGGGCCCTGTCTCATCATATGATTCTGTCATTGTTCTTAGAGGTCTGTAGACATATATGAGTGGGTTATGGGTATTCACTGTTCAGTCGCGTCTGTGTGATTTGTGATTTGGACGTCCCCCTATACTATGATAGCCTTGTCGGCTTATATGTGATATTATCTCATGGGATTGTGATAGCGATATGTATATTTGTACATTTGTGACAGATTCGGGGTGACGTTCCACTTTTCTGTATATATATGTTATTTGTGTAATGTGTAAGCTATTCGTATGCTACTTCGATTGCTAGGTGTGTACGGGTGCCCAATTCGGGCACTAGTTGCGGCCTACGGGCCGGGTGACAAAAGTGGTATCAGAGCCCGGTTCGTCCTCGGATTGTCTACGTATGGCAGTCTTGTTTATAGTGTGAAGCCAACCACACTTATAAACAAGAGGCTACGGGCATTTAGGGGACTTCCGTCTTAGATCGTGCGCGATATGAGCCAAGTCATAGGAAATGAGATTCATCGACAGAAGGAAGCGATTGACGACATTGGAAGTAGCAAAAGTAGGAACCTTGTACGATAGTCGAAGCCCCAACTTATAAAAAAGAGTAAAGTCACCCGACCCCACATCCGGAGCCGAGCGAACCCACAGACTCTTATTACGCTCATAAATTATTTTTTTCAAATAAAGATAAAACGCAAAGTATAACTTTCAGAAATAATTCTTTTCGTTACTTTCAAATTACATAAATTCTGTAGTCAAACAAAACCAATCACATATGACGTATCGGCTGATGGAGCCGCTACAGCCGACAACCAACACCCACGACGCTGTCGCAAAGTCTCTAACACGGATCCGTAAATCATAACAGACAAACTCTGACTCGGCAGCCCTCCGGGAGAATGGAGCTTGCCATCTCTGCTGGAACATCTTCTATAATAACTTCAGCTCATCTGGGAGTACCTGCGCGGCATGAAACGCAGCCCCCGAAGAAAGGGGGTCAGTACGGAATATGTACTGAGTATGTAAAGCATGCAATACAGAGAAACAGAACCATAACTGAAACGAACGAAATAATGTGTAAATACACTACTCAGTATACCAGACGCTTACCTTTCGTACACAATCCATACATACCTGTCTCATATGCCGGAAGAGGTACGAGAAAGTAAGTGGGTCAACCGAGTACCAAAATACTTAGTTTTCAATCACAGATCGCATGTCCGAAGAGGTGCAGAAAATACAGAGTGCACCGATAATATCGCACGTCGGACGGAGTGCAGAACGTACAGAATGTTCAGACGAGGTCATATGTCGGATGAAATTCCGGACGTACAGAGTACTCAGATGATGTTATATATATCAGACAGACACAGAACGTACGTAATATTCGGATGCTTACTTTTCGGACACGTATTATACATATCGGAATCATATGATGTTCACACAGATACCGTATCCCGCCCCTTGCGAAGGGACGCGGTGAATGTAATTATCATATGCCGTAGTCATATATCGTACATGTATATGACGTGTCCCGCCCTCCTATGAGGGACTCGGTGGATAGACTCATCGATGCATGTCAAAATCATAGATCACATATGCTCATAACGTGTCCCGGCCCCTCTGATAAGGGACTCGGTGAATAGGATCATAATTTGCAGAATCATATGTCATATATGCAAATAACGTGTCCCGGCCCTTTGTTAAGGGACTCGGTAGGTGAAATCATGCATGTCAGAATCATGTACCATGTATACATAACGTGTCCCGCCCTCTACTGCGGGTCTCGGTGAAGAATCATAATGTGCCATCCTGGCCGCCATCCCCGTACCATCAAATCATAAATACATACAGATAACGTGTCCCGGCCCGCAAGTACGAGGGACTCGGTGAATAATGCAGAGAAGAGCACGATAACATGTCCTGGCCCGGGACTCAGTGAATCAGAATCATACCATAGAGTACGCACGAGAACATAACATGCCCCCGGCCCGGACTCGGTGAAAAATACATTGAGCCACGCACGAGCGAGTCGTGAGAAACCATATGCACATAAATCCGGACTCGATGAATACGTACACTTACCGACATTCGGAGGCTCGAAATGAGTTTCGGGTTTTTCCGAATTAGTATCAGAAAGTTATGAGCGTTTGAAATACAGAAACCTCTTCGGACTGTTTAAGCGATCCCAGATCATACATGAAGGACATTAAGGCTCGTAGAGCATACTCGTATTAGGATACTCAGATCAGACGACTCATATCCAAATACAGGTAGCGGAATGCTTATATCAGACGCTCATACCGGAGTACTCATATCGGAGTTATCATATCAGAGTGCTTATACCAGAATATTTAGATCAGGATACTTATGTCAGAACACTTGTATTAGAATATTCCCATCGGAATGTTTATATCAAATATTCAAGTCAGATCATTCGTACCGAAGCGTTTATGCCGAATAGCCGAACCGTAGTACTCACATCTGAATTACCAAATACTATAACAAACTCAGAACATTAGTCAAAGGTTTCCATTAATTATCGTACGGAAATAAGGCAAATAGAACAATTTACATAGGTCTCGGGGATTGTGGGCCCACTTCAGGTCATATGAGGTGGCGTACTCAATTTACGTATTTTATTCCTCATAATATCATTCATGATAGTTTTAAGATAGTCGGGTCCCATTAGTTCAAGTTCTAGGTGTTTAGACAACTTTTCCAACCATTAGCAACATAATTGATTCAATTTTACTGAAAGAAAAGGGGCAATTTCGGACGTAGATTCCGAAGAGTAGAGTTGTCCCCGAGGTCCAAATTCAAGCCTAGTATATCTAGGACATGCCAAGAGAAAGAAAGGGTAAGCCTTACATACCTTTTCCGCTTCTTAAGCTTCTCCAAATTCGAATCCCGTTTTCTCCAAAATCTACAAATGGTCATGTTTACCAATTGTAAGTTATAGCTTCCAAGGGTTTAACTTAAATTCATGTTTATCTACCGAAATTTTCAGCAGCATTTCCCCTATACACATAGCATCCCCGAGATTCTAACTCGGTCAAAATATCAACAACCATACCAACAACAATACCAATGGCATCAACAATCGCTACAAAACACATTCTAGCATAAATAATCTTCTTCCCAACATAGTGCGACAACTTCCAATCTAACTTCGCACTTCCAAACTAATATCAATGTTTTCATATCCATTTTCTAATCAAGATCATTCCAATAAAATTCGGAAGCATTTCATCTCATTCTACAAAATATTTACAAAATATACAAAAAATTCCACCAAAACCATAATTCATCCGAAACTTCTAATTTTCAACATAAGTATTCATAACACATTTTCATCTTCCAATTGCATTAACAATAATCATAATTTGCACCTTAACACTTTCATTCTCACAATTACATAAATCTACCATAAAATCACAAAACTTCCCATAACAACTTAACAACCAACCTTTCATGCTAATACGTACTTACATCCCTCCAAATTCACCAACTAACATAATAATTCACATTTGGACTTTACTTCCATAATTACATAAAAACTACATTGAAATCACATAATTTCCTATAATCATTTTCAACAATTTTTCATACCAACTTGAACCATTTCCTTCCATTTCCATCACAAGGCTTCAACAACACAATTAATATAGCAAATAAAATTTTAATCATTCCTTTCCATGCATACCATTTTCGGCCATGCATATATTTATCCATAACACAAAATTTTCATACTCTACATTCCTTTCCACATTCCACAACACCTATATATATTTCTTCCAAGATAAAAGGAGTGAAATCTTACCTTTTTCTTCTTATCTTCTTCACTTGTCCAAAGCGTTAAATCGACAAAACAAGCGGTCTATCCTCCGAAACAACTATACCACGTTGTAGAGGACCCTTGAATGAGTAGGAATACTACAAGAAAATAATTTTTCTTGACCAATTCCATGGACTCAATTTTTGGAGCCCTTGGCCAAATGGCCTTTAATTTTCTCCCTCTCTTTCTTTGTTTTCTTTCTTTCTCCAATTTTTGTTGTATTAAAAGATGACTTCAAATATATATATATCTTCCCCCACTTTTACTTATTTATGTTTAGGCCCCTCAAGTATATTCACATGTCCCCCTTCTTCCTTCTCTAGAATTTTCTTCTATTTTCTTGAAATTTCTCAAGTTCAACAAAGAAGACTAATGTCTTCCTATAGAAGCTTTGGTCCATACATTTTTTTATGACTTACAATTAGCCCTCATTAATCAAAATATGGCACACCACACGGCCCACATGGCATTTCAAGAATTTTCTTGAACCGTGTGAAATTACCATTTTGCCCCTAGCCTTCCACATTATTTCCATTGGCCATTTTGCAAAATTTCTCTTTTTACCCTTGGCCTTTCTCAATATTTCCATACCAATAATGTTCATAATTAATATTCATAACCTACTTATGCATTGAAATAATTTTAGAACCTAGTCTTGTCCCTAACTTCTCACCACGTCCGAACGTACGAAGTACGGGCTATAACATCCTCCCCCCCTTTTGAACATTCGTCCTCGAATGTTCAGCTGTCCTTATGGGGTCTTGTAGCACTTTGGGAGGGGTTCCCTTATAGTTGCCTTTCCTGATACTTAGGAATATGGTAATCCCCTTTTGGTCTATTATAATATGGTCTCCCCCCCTTTAAGGGGCTCCTTATATGCCAACAGTTCTTCTTTTCAATTCCGCGTACAACGTAGCAAGATTTCTTATCATAAGTTTTCCTTTTACTTTCCATCGATCTCCTCACGTATGAGATATCATACATGTTCATATGCATATACACATATAATTAGTATCAACTAACCCACAAAATACTTCCAGATACCATTCAAGCCTATCCAAATTCCAGAACCGTGGCGTACTTTCTGTCCCTCCTCTAATCTCGCCTGTCGCGTGCTAGGTGGCTCCTTTTATAGCCTCCAACCATCTTGTACATTCTAATTCCTCATCTGTCTCTTGGATCTACCTTTGTGAGAATTTTAGTAAACTTCCCAGGGGGTCACCCATCATGAAATTGCTCCCACCTGAGCACGCTTAACCCCGAAACTTTGGGGGAATTCGGTGCTTTATTACTGATATAATCGCATGCGCTTTTGCATGTGGCCTTTATTACATAATCTGGAGCCAGTCAAAGTTTCACAGATTCTGAGGCATTTTCGTAACACGCCCTTTCTTGTGCAATTACCGTTTTGCCCTTTTCAGTCTTTCATATCACCTTCACAAATTCTTATTATCCGAAATCTGTACACCGCGAATGCCATCAATACCTTACAGAGTATACAACTTCATATCACATTCTTGCCATCCGGAACTGCCGGTCTCGGGTAACTGGTCAAGTATATCCACACTTACCTCCTTCCGTCGTATGTAAGGCTTACAGATGGAATTTCTTATTTCATTCTCCTACGACTTGGCTCTATCGCACGATCTATGACAGAAAGAAGGTCAATAATTCCTAGATGCCCCGTAGCCTCCTGTTTATAAATGTGGCGCGCTTCACACCATAAACAGGACTCTACCGGACACGACTTTGCAGACAACCCCACGGACGTACCTCGCTCTCGATACCACTTTGTCACACCCTAACCTTATTAGGGTGTGATGGGCACCCGACCCCACATCCGGAGCCGAGCGAACCCACAGACTCTTATTACGCTCATAAATTATTTTTTTCAAATAAAGATAAAACGCAAAGTATAACTTTCAGAAATAATTCTTTTCGTTACTTTCAAATTACATAAATTCTGTAGTCAAACAAAACCAATCACATATGACGTATCGGCTGATGGAGCCGCTTACAGGCTGACAACCAACACCCACGACGTCGTCTCCGCAAAGTCTCTAACACGTATCCGTAAATCATAACGGACAAACTCGACTCGGCAGCCCTCGGGAGAATGGAGCTTGCCATCTCTCGTTGGAACACCTTATATAATAACTTCGGCCTCCTCCGGGAGTACCGCGCGGCATGAAACGCAGCCTTCGAAGAAAGGGGGTCAAGACGGAATATGTACCGAGTATGTAAAGCATGCAATACAGAGAAACGTAACCATAACCGAAACAGACGTAAATAACGGGTAAATACACTACTCAAGATACCGTACGCTTACCTTTCGTACACAATCCATACATACCCGTCTCATATGCCGAAGAGGTACGTAAAGTAAGTGGGTCAACCGAGTACCAAAATACTTAGTTTTCAATCACGTATCGCATGTCCGAAGAGGTGCGTAAAAATACGAGTGCACCGATAATATCGCACGTCGGACGGAGTGCGAACGTACGTAATGTTCGTACGAGGTCATATGTCGGATGAAATTCCGGACGTACGTAGTACTCGATGATGTTATATATATCGATAGATTACGTGAACGTACATAATATTCGATGCTTACTTTTCGGACACGTATTATACATATCGGAATCATATGATGTTCACACAGATACCAGATCCCGGCCCTTTGCGAAGGGACGCGGTGAACAGAATTATCATATGCCAGAGTCATATATCGTACATGTATATGACGTGTCCCGGCCCTCCTATGAGGGACTCGGTGGATAGACTCATCGATGCATGTCAAAATCATAGATCACATATGCTCATAACGTGTCCCGGTCCTCTGATAAGGGACTCGGTGAATAGGATCATAATTTGCAGAATCATATGTCATATATGCAAATAACGTGTCCCGGCCCTTTGTTAAGGGACTCGGTAGGTGAAATCATGCATGTCAGAATCATGTACCATGTATACATAACGTGTCCCGGCCCTCTACTGCGGGTCTCGGTGAAGAATCATAATGTGCCATCCTGGCCGCCATCCCCGTACCATCAAATCATAAATACATACAGATAACGTGTCCCGGCCCGCAAGTACGAGGGACTCGGTGAATAATGCAGAAGAGCACGATAACATGTCCCGGCCCGGACTCGTTGAATCGAATCATACCATAGAGTACGCACGAGAACATAACATGCCCCGGCCCGGACTCGTGAAAAATACATTGAGCCATGCACGAGCGCAGTCGTGAGAAACCATATGCACATAAATCCGGACTCGATGAATACGTACACTTACCGACATTCGGAGGCTCGAAATGAGTTTCGGGTTTTTCCGAATTAGTATCGAAAGTTATGAGCGTTTGAAATACGTAAAACCTCTTCGGACTGTTTAAGCGATCCCAGATCATACATGAAGGACATTAAGGCTCGTAGAGCATACTCGTATTAGGATACTCAGATCAGACGACTCATATCCAAATACAGGTAGCGGAATGCTTATATCAGACGCTCATACCGGAGTACTCATATCGGAGTTATCATATCAGAGTGCTTATACCAGAATACTTAGATCAGGATACTTATGTCAGAACACTTGTATTAGAATATTCCCATCGGAATGTTTATATCAAATATTCAAGTCAGATCATTCGTACCGAAGCGTTTATGCCAGAATAGCCGAACCAGAGTACTCACATCTGAATTACCAAATACTATAACAAACTCGGAACATTAGTCAAAGGTTTCCATTAATTATCGTACGGAAATAAGGCAAATAGAACAATTTACATAGGTCTCGGGGATTGTGGGCCCACTTGTGTCATATGAGGTGGCGTACTCAATTTACGTATTTTATTCCTCATAATATCATTCATGATAGTTTTAAGATAGTCGGGTCCCATTAGTTCAAGTTCTAGGTGTTTAGACAACTTTTCCAACCATTAGCAACATAATTGATTCAATTTTACTGAAAGAAAAGGGGCAATTTCGGACGTAGATTCCGAAGAGTAGAGTTGTCCCCGAGGTCCAAATTCAAGCCTAGTATATCTAGGACATGCCAAGAGAAAGAAAGGGTAAGCCTTACATACCTTTTCCGCTTCTTAAGCTTCTCCAAATTCGAATCCCGTTTTCTCCAAAATCTACAAACGGTCATGTTTACCAATTGTAAGTTATAGCTTCCAAGGGTTTAACTTAAATTCATGTTTATCTACCGAAATTTCAGCAAAGATTTCCCCTATACACATAGCATCCCCGAGATTCTAACTCGGTCAAAATATCAACAACCATACCAACAACAATACCAATGGCATCAACAATCGCTACAAAACACATTCTAGCATAAATAATCTTCTTCCCAACATAGTGCGACAACTTCCAATCTAACTTCGCACTTCCAAACTAATATCAATGTTTTCATATCCATTTTCTAATCAAGATCATTCCAATAAAATTCGGAAGCATTTCATCTCATTCTACAAAATATTTACAAAATATACAAAAAATTCCACCAAAACCATAATTCATCCGAAACTTCTAATTTTCAACATAAGTATTCATAACACATTTTCATCTTCCAATTGCATTAACAATAATCATAATTTGCACCTTAACACTTTCATTCTCACAATTACATAAATCTACCATAAAATCACAAAACTTCCCATAACAACTTAACAACCAACCTTTCATGCTAATACGTACTTACATCCCTCCAAATTCACCAACTAACATAATAATTCACATTTGGACTTTACTTCCATAATTACATAAAAACTACATTGAAATCACATAATTTCCTATAATCATTTTCAACAATTTTTCATACCAACTTGAACCATTTCCTTCCATTTCCATCACAAGGCTTCAACAACACAATTAATATAGCAAATAAAATTTTAATCATTCCTTTCCATGCATACCATTTTCGGCCATGCATATATTTATCCATAACACAAAATTTTCATACTCTACATTCCTTTCCACATTCCACAACACCTATATATATTTCTTCCAAGATAAAAGGAGTGAAATCTTACCTTTTTCTTCTTATCTTCTTCACTTGTCCAAAGCGTTAAATCGACAAAACAAGCGGTCTATCCTCCGAAACAACTATACCACGTTGTAGAGGACCCTTGAATGAGTAGGAATACTACAAGAAAATAATTTTTCTTGACCAATTCCATGGACTCAATTTTTGGAGCCCTTGGCCGAATGGCCTTTAATTTTCTCCCTCTCTTTCTTTGTTTTCTTTCTTTCTCCAATTTTTGTTGTATTAAAAGATGACTTCAAATATATATATATATCTTCCCCCACTTTTACTTATTTATGTTTAGGCCCCTCAAGTATATTCACATGTCCCCCTTCTTCCTTCTCTAGAATTTTCTTCTATTTTCTTGAAATTTCTCAAGTTCAACAAAGAAGACTAATGTCTTCCTATAGAAGCTTTGGTCCATACATTTTTTTATGACTTACAATTAGCCCTCATTAATCAAAATATGGCACACCACACGGCCCACATGGCATTTCAAGAATTTTCTTGAACTCCGTGTGAAATTACCATTTTGCCCCTAGCCTTCCACATTATTTCCATTGGCCATTTTGCAAAATTTCTCTTTTTACCCTTGGCCTTTCTCAATATTTCCATACCAATAATGTTCATAATTAATATTCATAACCTACTTATGCATTGAAATAATTTTAGAACCTAGTCTTGTCCCTAACTTCTCACCACGTCCGAACGTACGAAGTACGGGCTATAACACTCGTTTTCATACTGTTATTGATACTGGGAGCCCGGTGTGGCTGTGAAATGATATGATATGTATATATACGTGTTGGCCCTGTGAGGCATTGTTGGTATTTCGTGTACGATTTTGAGACAAAGAAGAAATATAGGGAAACTCTGCCGAAATTTTTTTCAGGAAATAAAACAAGAATGAGGTATGGGTTATAATATGCCTTGAAAGGTCGTGTTATTAGTAAAGATAGAATTTGATTAAGTTGCAAGTATGGCTAACCTTGAAAAATAAGTTAACTATTGAATTGACAGTAACAGTAATTAGGAGGTCGATACCGACATGGTAAAAAGAATTTGAAAAGGGCTTGTGATCTTACAAGGTGAATTAGAATAGGTTGGCAAATCTTGATAGAGTATTATATTAAGGTACCAACTGAACTGATAAGCAGGGACAAATTATGACGAGTTTATAATTAGAAGAAATAAAGATGTGATCGAGATCAGTGTACAAAAAAAATTGTGATGGGTATGAATGTGCTGACAAGACAGTTTGTGGGATATTAACGATAAGATTGACCGGAAAGGGCAAAAAGTTAAGAAGTGTGACGCTATAAGGTTGGTTACGAACAGAATATTATGTGAATATGATAAGGAACGTTATGAAAATGAGCGAAGCCTAGCGAGGAAGCAACCAAAGGATATGACGTCCGTGCAATTAAAGCATGAGGGTGAACTAGTGATAAAAAAAAGGGATTTATGAAGTTCTTTTATAAGGAAAGACTAGATTATAGAGAGACGAACAACGAAGTAGAGGGAGTGATAGGAAATTACTGGCATAGTAAGAACGTAAAGGAAAGTAGGGGTGAACGGAATATGACTTGAAAGTTAGAAAGGGATTACGGAGGAGTAATATTTTCTGAAAAGGTAATGGTATTACGAACTTCCTCGTGTACAGAAAAGAAGGATAGGCATAGACTGGAGAAATGTGGTAAGCGGATACTGAAGGAAGCACCCAGGATAGGCACAATTAAATAAGTGTGAATATGGAACGAAAAGGGAATACATAGTTATGAATGTAAAGGTGTAGTGCAACGACATGGTGATAAGATAAGGCCATTAGTGAGACGAACGTGGAGTGGTTGTGAGTGGCCTAGAAGCCTATGTTGGGCATACAGTAAGCGTAAAAGGCATAGAGGACAAAGGGGTACTACGCGCACAAGACTTCACCTCAAAATAATTGAACCCCTAAGGGACAAAGACGGTAGGCTTAAGGAACCGGTGGTGCAATATAATTTCACCAAAAGAAACAGGTGACGTAGGTTGAGGTAAAAATACTACTTCAAGGGAACTTGGGACACTCGTCGTTGGAATATGAGTGCCACCTAACAGAGAATTTGGAATAACTATGAGTATTAAACAATTATTGGGTCGAAGTAAGAGACCCTTTTTAATCTGGCGGGAGATGGGTTACGAGGGCGTTTCGGAATCTGTCAAGACTTCAGCTTACTCCAAATTATGTGCTGAAGGTTGTGCGACGAGGTTGACGCGGTCATATTAGCCTTAGAACGTCGCATTTCATCAGAGTCCCAAAGTTAAGCGTCTTTGGAGTGGGGGCAATTTTAGGATGGGTGACCCCCCTGGGAAGTTTTCTGAAAGTTTTACAAATTTAGACGTAAGGAGCAAACGAGGAGCTGGGGTAATCTAGGGAAAAATTTGAGTCTGCAAACCGGACAGAAACCTTAAGAGGTCATGTAGAACGAGGCAAACTGAGCCAGTGAAAAAGAAGGAAGGTGCATTGCAGCCTTAGAAACAAGATAAGTCGAATAGTGTTAGAAATATTTTGTGAATAAGATGGTAGTGATGATGTATACGTGCGTATATGATATCCCATGCATGGCAATATTGAATCCCAGCAATCGACATTGTGACGTGTGGGAAGGCATTAATCGGACAGGGTAATGAAGTGCTAGTGAAAGAAAAGATGGCACCTATGTTATGAGGCAAGCTGATGCTGTTTTCACTACAGGTCAAGCTTGGAAAGTTCTAAGATAATGATATTTGGGAAGGAAAAAGAGTGCGTGGATGGAAAGTAAAGTGACTGAAAATGTCGGAAAAAGGTGGAAGGGTAAGGAACACGAGAGAGTGAAGCCTCCCAGAGAGGCGACGGGCAAAGCACGGCACCATTTGGATAAAAATTCGAGGTTAGGCGTGTGAGAGGAATGTGTGGGGTTGAAGAATAGATTTCGACAAGTGGGATGAAAGGATTATGACCACGATGGGGAATAAGAAGTAAAGGAAAGAATGATTGGGTCGAAATTGATGTTAGGAGACTTCTAACTCTCGAAGGATAAGTGCCGAGGTCGATGGATATCAAGAATTAATTGTGTACTAGGACCTCCTAATGCGGGGGGAAGAACAACATAGTCTGGACTGGAAAGAGACTACGACGTTCTTTCTCTCTTCAAAAAGGAAAAATTTGCTAGTTTGGAGCTAGAGTTCAAACGATCGCCGGTACAAGAAAATTGAAGGCACGTATACTTGTGTTATGAGAGAATCGTAAGGGAGTAAGAGTTTTCGTAGCCCTATGCTTTTGGGTTATAGGGTAAGATTTGAAGGATAAAGGTTAGAGAAACGGTTGTGGCAGGAAGCTAAAGAAAAGGTTGTGACAGAAGCCCAAAGGTTCAGTTTAAACTTGAATTATGAGTTGCCATAAGTATAGATGTACTGTAAAGGATAGCGAAGGGTGGTAACAATTACGTGTAAACCTACTTTAGATCGGGGAAAAGCAGTCCAGAGAAGGAATTAGGAGGAATAGTTTCAAGAACATAACCATTGCACGCACTAGCATCAAAGTTAGGTTGGGTGAGCATTCGGAATGTAAACGGTAAAGAGTGACAAAGACATAAGGACTGATGACGCTGGTTGATGAACCGCAAGGAGTCGGTACAGGAGCATATTTAAGACTACTTATCCAGTTAAAGGATATGCGTGATTATATAGAGAAACTTCATAAAGCTCCCACATCTATGATCTCGTATGGACGGAGGAGCTCAATTAGCACAACTCTCGGAGGTCACTCCAAAAAGGATGAGGTCACAGATGAATCTCGACGCATTATGCTACTCTCAGACTAACGGATAAATCAAGCGTGCTATTCAGACGTCAAGGAACATGCTGCGGGCCTGCGTTGTTGATTTTCGAGGCGTACCGAGATGATTATTTGCCACTGTGAGTTCGAATATAATAATACCTACCATTCCCAAGATCCGGTAAAGCCGCATGAAGCTTAGTATGGTAGAAAGCAAGGTGGTGCCAATTGGCTGGGTCGATGTTGGCGAAATTAAGTTAATCGGACCAGATATAATTCAGTAAGTAGTTGACAAGCGAAACTCATTCGGGAACGGTTACTAGCAGCTCGGAGGCAACAGAAGTCATATGTAGATACTCGACGTCGACACCTAGAGTTCCAGGTCGACGATTGGGTATCTTTGGAAGTGTCACCCTTGAAGGTGTTATGAGATTCGACAACAGGGGAAGCTCAGTCCGAGGCATAGTGAATCTTATCGGATCGTCCGTAAAGTAGGAAAGACTGCCTATGAATTAGACCTACCGTCTGGTTTAGGAGTAGTGCATCCAGCCTACCACGTGTTAATGCTTCACGAATGCATTGGTGATTCTTCCAAAGTACGTCCTATAGATGATATCCAGGCGACAGAGGAATTAGCCCACGAGGAACAGCCTATAACTATACTGAGTCGTCAGGTGAGAAGATTACGTACTACAGGCGTAACTTTCGTTAAGGTATTGTGGCGGAGCAATGGCAGAGAAGAGATGCAGAATGCGTATCCCTACCTGTCTCCTGTGCCTACAAGCGACCTAATTCCCTAATTGGTTACGTTGATTGATAAAGGAGCTATGTGTGACAGCGAAAAAAAAAGGACCCTCCCCCCGAAGCATTTATAAGACCCTATAAGATCAGTTTAACATTCGAGGACGAATGTTTTAAAGGGGGGAGGATGTTATATCCCGTATTTTGTACATCGGGACAATTCGAGTCAACTATGATAAGTTAAGGACAGGACTACTCCAGGATATGAAGTCGAAACTTTTAACCACGATCTCGTTTAAGATATAAGTCGCTTATGATTTTGTTGGCATGGAATATTAAAGAAATTTGGGACTAAAAGTGAATATTGGAAAAAAGAAATAATAAATATTTCATGAACAAGGGGCCATGTGGCCGGCCAAAGGGGATGTGGGCCATGGCCACATGGAAACTTATTATATGCAAGTAAAAAGATGGCAATTCATTTCATTCTTCATCATTTTTCCATTCTAGAGACTTGGAGAAAACATGGAAAAGAAAGGGAGGAGAGGTTCGGCCAAGGGTGGCCGAACATGGCTCTTGGAAATTTATCACCAAAAAAATATTTTCTCCTAGGATTTTAACTAATTAGAAGGTGCTAAGCAACATGGAATAATTGTTAGGGCAAGCCAAGCCTTGGTTCATGCAAGTTCCCAACCATAGCCAAGTGAAGACTAAGTGAAAAGGTAAGTTTAATCCTCTTTTTATGTGTTATAGATAGTTTATGTGTGTTGTAGTATGTGGAAATGAATGAAATTCATGAAAGTGAGATGTTGATGTGGTGGCCGAATGGTGGCTGCTTTGTAGAACATGGTGAACTAATTTTTATTTAATATTTTTGGTTGTTGTTGCATGGATTCTATGATAAAGATGAAAGGTTAATGATTTAAGTCGAAGTTATATTCGTTTGTAGGTTGTCGGAGAAGGTAATGCGATTTTATTATAGTTTCTTGTATCATTGAAGTTAATGTTGTTAATGTGTGGAATGTTGGTGTAGTTTATGAATTTGGAAGAAAGAAATGTGTGGTTGTAGTTTTGATTGAATTTGGAAGACTTCGGGTTATGTAGTATATCGGTTGGGCCGTTTGGACACTTTGTGGATTGGTTGGAATGTTCTTGAATTTTGTTTGAATGGTTTCGAATTGGTATTTGAATGTATGAACATTGGCGTTGGCCTAATTATATGTGGTGATTTGAATACAAATGGAATGTTGTCGAATTATGTAGAAAAGAGTTATTGACGTTAGAATGCCTTTTGAATTAATTGTTGATGTTGGTAGAATGGTTGTTGGTATTGTTGTTGAAGATTTAGCCGATTTGAAATCTCGGGGATGTTGAATTTACAGGGGAAATGCTGCCCAAATTTCTGTAAATGGAGTACTAGTTTAGAATTGGATTCCTAGGCGCTTATGACTAATGTTTGGCGTCTAATGATGTTATTGTAGCTTTTGGAGAAGCCAAGACGTAAGTTTGGATTAATCTAGGAAGAAAGTAGTGTATGAAGCTTACCCTTTCTTTCTTGTGGCATGTCATAGTCGTAAGTAGATTGTGATACGAGTCTCGGGGCAACTCCGTTCTTAAGGTCCGAGCTTGTGTGCGATTTTTATTCATTTCTTAATGTTAGCTCTCTCAATGCAGTCGAACCATGATCCTTATGTTTTTATATGATTTGGTTTCAAAGATTTTATAAACATTTTTATTCCAGAAAAGTTTCGTAACTACAAACAATCGTAACTTTCACAGACGAGCTCGGATCGCTTCGAAACGTTCGCAGGAGATTCTATAATGTATAAGGTCTCCAACTTTCATAATTGGACCCGGATTGGTTCGATACTCGTCCGTGGGCCCCGAGACTCTCCTTTTGTGGTACTAACGACTTTTGAAAGGATTTAGTGTAACGATCGCCTTAACCCTCGAGCGGCGATTACTTATTTCTCTAACGAGTTTATAATGGCGACTATGCCCCTAATTTCCATAAGTTATCTCACATGGTTTAATACGTATCTACGAGTCCTAAAGTTCTATTTGATATGTTCCCGAACGACATTCGGAAGAAACTTGATTTGACTATCGCCTTGGTTTTAAATGATAATTCATTTTGATTATTTTATGAGTTTTTGAAAAATGGTTTAAACTGCTTATAGTCTCCCACGACTCTGCTCGTGCATATGGTTGCTATCCTTCGCCGAGTCCCGGGCCGGTTATGTTTCGTGCGCGCTATGATATATTCCGGAGTATGATGTGTCCGGTTCGCCGAGCCCCTTATTAGAGGGCCGGGTGCCGTGTATATTTGGCGTTATGATGTGTTACGACGTTACGGTGTGTTACGTGATATGTCAGGTTTCAGAGATATGAAATCTTCTGGAGTATGATGTGGCGTGGCGCCAACGACAGGCGGGCGACCACCGTTCTAAGAGCCCTATGCATGATTTGTATTTTTATGAGTAAGCATTTTGATATTTTGAATATTGCATTTACTTTCCACACTTCTGGTTTTGATTATGATCTTGTTCACTATATTTCATGCTTTGCATACTCAGTACATATTCCGTACTGACCCTCTTTCTTCGGGGGCTGCGTTTCATGCCGAGCATGTACAGATATTTATTTGGATGGTCCACCACCTTAGGTTCCCGTTCTCGAAATCGTCTTGGAGCGCTCCCTTGTTCTGGAGCCTATATGTTGATCCAGCCTTTGTTATTATATATATATATATATATATATATGCATATGTTTGTTCACGGGTACGGCGGGGCCCTGTCCCGTCATATGATTCTGTCATTGTTCTTAGAGGTCTGTAGACATATATGAGTGGGTTATGGGTATTCACTGTTCAGTCGCGTCTGTGTGATTTGTGATTTGGACGTCCCCCTATACTATGATAGCCTTGTCGGCTTATATGTGATATTATCTGCGGGATTGTGATAGCGATATGTATATTTGTACATTTGTGACAGCTTCGGGGTGACGTTCCACTTTTCTGTATATATATGTTATTTTTGTAATGTGTAAGCTATTCGTATGCTACTTCTGATTAACGGATGTGTACGGGTGCCTAACTCGGGCACCAGTCGCGGCCTACGGGGTTGGGTCGTGACAACAGTAATCCGGATGATAACCGAAATAAGAAGTACATAAAACAAGTACAATAACCAGAATACCAAATGCTTGCTTTTTCAAACACAAATCATGCATGTTAATATCATATATATATATATATATATATATATATATATATATATATATATCCGGCCCATTATAGGACTCGGTGAACATGGTCGCCACCCCGTCTTTGGCGCTCGTAACACACATAGATAACAAGATAACTCCGTATCACAAAGATAACTCCGTATCACAAAGATGACGTATCACAGCATAACTCCGTATCACAACATAACTCCATAACACAGCATAACTCCGTATCACAGCATAACTTCGTATCACAGCATAACTCCATAACACAGCATAACTCCATAACACAAAGATAACACCATATATAACATATAATATATATATACCGTACCCGGCCCTACAGTGAGGGACTCGGTGAAAGATGTAATAACGAGAATGCATTAACGAGTAGTGAGTAATCATATGCATATAAATCATCCTTTGAGACTCAATAGATAAGTAGACTAATCAACGCTCGAGTATCGGGACGATAGTCATGTTCAAGACTTTTGAATATCATTATGAACTATATCAAAATAAGGCCTCAGGGATAATAGACATGTATTAAGTTAATTCGAGTCAGTTTATAAAAGTTATGGACATTATTCACTATAGAATCCTTTAAGAATAGGCACCTTTATGCATCATTTACGATCCAATCATACAAAAGACTCGAGGACAAAGCTCGACTATATTAAGAATTCTAATATCAAGAAGTGAATAAGAATCATAAACATGCTCGGAACTTATGAATAGAGTTACCCCAAAGCTCATATCGTATCTTACTTACATCTAAGACATGCCAAAAGAAAGAAGGGATAGGCTTTACATATCTTTAGCATTTATACGCAACACAACCCGTATACGCTGCCCAATAGTAATTTAACCTATATTAATGTCAAGAACTACGATTAGGCTACAAGGGAAGTCGAAACGCATTCTAACGTTAGTAACTCCTTTCTAAATAATTTTGACGACATTTCCTTTACATTCAAATCAACCACATACAATCAAGCCAACACCAATGATCATGCGTTTAAGTGCTAACCCGAGACCATTCAAACAAGACTCGAGAACACTTCGGACAACCCGCACAATATTCAAAATATCCCAACCAACATACAATGCAACCCGCAATCTTCCCAACTCAACAAGAACAACAACACATTCTTTTCTTCCAATTTCACAAATCATACCAACAACCACACGTTTAGCAACATCATTTATATAGATGCAAGAAACTATATTAACATCATATTAGCTTCTACAACAGCCCACAAACAATTACAACTCCAACTTGAATCATTAAACCTTCATTTTCACCATACAATCCATAACAACAACAATCAAAATACCAAGTAAAATCAATTCACCATTTCATGCACAAACAACCCCTATACGGCCTCAACACCAACATACATAATTTCATGATTTTCATTCATTTCTACAAGCTACAACACGTTCAAACCATCCTCAATACATGTAAAAGAAGATTAAACCTTACCTTTTACACTTGACTTCTCAACTTGGTTAGAATTTTTGCCTTGAATTTAATACTTGTTCTTGTTATCTAGGATCAATTCCACGTTATTATACACCTTCTAAGGAGTTGAATTGCTTGAAGAAAAATCAAATTTGATCCAAATCACCAAGCTTCACTCTCGGCCAGCCATGGCCGAGAGTCTCTCTCTCTATCTCTTAGTTTTCTTTTGTTTGTGAAGATGATAATTGATTCATTAGTCATCAATTTCCCTTTATATATGCCACACATGATGGTGACACATGTCCAACCTTGACATGTGTCCCATTATCCTTCAAGAGCCAATCACATTCGGCCATATGTTGTGGGGCCCACTTTGTGGTCTAATTAATCATAATTAATCACTAATCCCCACTTAACAATTTAATCATGGTTAATTAATCCCTAATCTTCACTAATATTTCCATACCAAGTAAAATTTATAAGCAACTTGTGCATTGAAACAAAATCGAAAGTTAAAAGTCTCTACCCCGTATCCCAAAATAATCTTGCCCTTAATTCGTCGCGATTAGCTTTACAATGTTCCAATGTTTAAAAATACGGGATATAACATCCTTCCCCCCTTTAGAACATTCGTCCTCGAATGTTATACTAGTCTTACAGGGTCTTATAAGCACTTCGGGGGAGTCTCTTTTATAGCTATCTCGTATAGTTCATTTATTAATCAACATAACCAATTTAGGAGTTTAGATTACCTGTAGGCATAGGAAATAAGTAAGAATAATTCCTCTTCATCTCCTCTTCAGCTTCCCAAGTCATCTTCTCCCTGTTATTATTCCGCCACAGTAACTTAACGGAAGCCATATTTTTAGTACGCAACCTTCTCACCTGACGATCCAGTATGGCTATCGAATTCTCCTCATACGATAGCTCTTCCGTCACCTGGACATCATCCACCGGGAACACCCTAGAAGGGTCATCAATGCATTTGCGAAGCATGACACATGAAACTCCGGGTGTACTTGCTTCCGCATCGACGGTAGGTCTAATTCATAGGTAACCTTGCCTACCTTACGGACAATCTGATAAGGCCCAATATACCTCGGGCTAAGTTTCCCCTTCTTGCCGAATCTCATTACTCTCTTCATGGGTGACACCTTCAAGAATACCCAATTGCCAATCTGGAACTCTACGTGTCAACGTCGATTATCTGCATATGACTTCCATCGACTCTGGGCTGCTAATAACCTTTCCCGAATAAGTTTTTTCTTACCAATGACTTGCTGAATCATATCTGGGCCGATTAGCTTAGTCTCCCCAACATCAAACCAGCCAATAGGCGATCTGCACTGTCTGCCATGTAGCCTCATACGGTGCCATCTGGATGCTAGAATGGCAGCTATTATTATAGGCAAACTCAATAAGTGGCAGATGATCATCCCAGCTGCCTCTAAAGTCAATGACACATGCCCAAAACATATCTCCTAGCGTCTAAATAGTACGCTCGGCCTGTCCGTCAGTCTGAGGGCGAAATGCTGTACTAAGATTCACCTGTGTCCCCAATCCTTCCTGGAATGATCTCTAGAAGTTAGCTGTAAACTGAGCACCTCTGTTAGATATGATAGATGCGGGAACTCCGTGAAGTCTTACTATCTCCTTAATATATAATTTTTGCATAATCCTCAGCTGAATAGGTAGTTCTGACTTGAAGAAAATGGGCTGATTTTGTCAGCCTATCTACATTAACCCATATAGAATCATACTTCTGTGGAGTGCGAGGTAAGCCTGTGATGAAATTCATATTCTGGGATCTTCAGCCTCATATATTACTTCTCGACTTCTTTAAAAGACTTAAGCTGTCACCCTACTTCTTAGCTCTTAATCTCAATCCTTAGAGTTGGCTATCAAGTAGTGCTGGAATCCCCTCATATAATAACTTTACATAGCTGCTCTATGCTTTAGCTATCATTCACTGGTATACTCTGAAAGAATTTTTGGATTTGACATATAAATTCACTGTCGTCTAGTAACCAGCTTGTTCTGATCGTCTCGCTTAAACCATTTCCCTTAATTCAACTTGTAACACTTTAGGCACATTATCTCGTGTCATTTCTTTATCTTTAATTCAAACTCTTCTATTGCCTCTTTACTCAGATTTTGCTCTTCGTTTTTTTGTCACACATTATGTTGCAACCTTTACAAGAATAAGCGAAGGTGCTCAAATTAACCCGAGAAACACCTTAGCGTTGTTTCATTAATCTTTATGCTTTACCTTGCCTTCTCTTCTCTTATCTTACAATCGGTATCGGGATGAACCTTCGACTCAACCATGGCCATGTCCTATTTTCCCTCCGTATTAATTCTATCTCGGTAACTTAACTTAAACCATGTTTACATCTTTTCTTAATGTATCCAAAATATCACAACCGCATTGTTATTCTTTTGAATCCTTACTCTCCTTATCAAGTACTCACTAGGTCTCATTCTTAGCATACAAATATTCGTAGTTTTCATAACTATTCTTGTATAGCTTGTATAAAATATACCCAATTTCAGTCATAGTCTTTCCTTCTCCTGGTTCATTATGCTTTACATATCTCATCTGTACTAAAACTCATTCGTAGCCTATCTGGTCATACTCCTTTCTCTTTCTTTGTTCACCCTTTGATCCTCTCGCTTCCTACTATAGGAGATTTTCTATTCCTTCTCCTTTGTTACTTATAAGTCACAATATCATTAGCGAATAACTCTATTACCAACATCTCAGCCTCGAATCCTGTATAGCATTGTTATCCTTTATAATATCCCTTAAGTTACTCGTTACCATTCTCTTGTCGTACTCTTTCTTCTTATAAGCACTCACTTTTTAATGGCATATCATTCAAGGCCCTTACAAATGATTTTTAGCACTATCTCAAATACCATTCTGGCTTCTATCCATTTATCGCTGACTTTCAGATCTCACTAACTTGTTTCAGTAAGAGATCTCTATTGGAATTTAAGCATCTCTATCAAATATATTTCAGCGTCAATTGTTCCTATCTTATACTTGCATTTCTCTTACCCGCTTCCCCCCTTAAGGGTGTACTTATACCATTTTCCGTTCATATTCTGCTCTATTTCCCTATTTCTAATCTCAAATTCCTCCGATCCCTTTTTCCAATCCACTTGGTACTGTACCATATCCATTTCTTTCCCTTATAATCTATAACTTTGATTATCTACGTACGAAACCTTAACAAAAATTACGAAGTAATGAGAACCTCTCTGTATATAGTACAAACTCTCATCTGATAATCTGTACTCGAGTAATAAGACCAGCGTAGCAACTCATCCAAGGCCACATTCCACTTACTCCAATCAATAATTAACTAATCTCGATTATGTAGCACCTATATCCTGATGGTAAGTGTCCAAAGTCCTCTTGTAACATTATCTTTATCCCAACCTATATCATCTGTTTCCTTTAATAGATCTACAATACATCATTTTCTCCTCAAGCCTACCGTCTTTGTCTTTTAAGGGTTCCACTATTTTCGAAGTGAAGTCGTGTACGCATAGTACTCCTTTATACCTTATGACCTTTCACCGTTGTTGTGTGCTCAGTACCAACTTCTAACTTACTCAAGTCATCTCAAATTTACTTTAGTGATGGCCTTATCTTATCACCTTGTACCTTTAGATTCATAACTATATATTCCCCTTTCATTCCATACTCGTACTTAATTAATTACATCTATCTTGTGTGCTTCCTTTAGAATTTCCTTATCATTTCTCCCGCCTATGTCTATCTTTTACTCTGTACACGAGGAATCTTATGCTACCTCTGTATCCTTCGAGACACATTACTTCCGCATAATCCTTTTCTCATCTTTTAAAACGTATTATGTACATTCATGTTTATTCATCTCATACCAGTCATTTTCTAATATTCATTCTACCTCGTTTCTCATCCTTTCTATAGTTTGGTCTTTCACCCTTCCATCACTTATATTACTCGTGTTCTCGGTTATAAACGTTATGACCTATTACTTATGTTATATCCCGTATTTTGTACGTTGGGATAATTCGAGTTAATCACGGAAAGTTAAGGACAAGACTATTCCGGGATATGAAGTCGAGACTTTTAACCACGATCTTGTTTTACGACATAAGTTGCTTAAGATTTTGTGGCATGGAATATTAAGGTTAATTTTGGAAAGAAATTATTTCATGGAAAAGAAAAAAAAAAAGGGCATGTGGCCGGCCACATGAGTGTAGGCCATGGGCCACCTGTATGTTTTATATATGCATACAAAGTTGACTAATTAGTCATCTTCACCATTTCCATCCTTAGAGAATTCAAGAAAATTCAAGAACTTGGAGAGCACAAACAAAAGGGCAACTCGGCCAAGGAGACAAAAAAAATTGAAGACCAAAAATAGTGCTCAAAAAAAATATTTTCTTCGGGCAATTCTATCAATTGAAGGGTCCTTTATAACGTGGAGTAGTCGTTGGGACCAACAAGTCATCTAATCTTGCAAGAACAAACTCTAGCCAAGTTGAAGAATCAAGTGAAGGAGGTAAGGTTCAATCTTCTCTTTTATATGTTATGAATGGTTGGTGTATGTCGAAGTATGTGGAAATGAATGAAATTCATGAAATTATGGGGGTTGAAGTGGGCAGTGTGTGTGTGGCTTTGGCCATGTGTAGTGTGTGTTGTGTAGGAATGATGGATTAATTGTATTTAGCATGTTTGGGTGTTGTTGTAGTGTGTAGAAATGGATAGAAATTATGGAAGTTGTGTGTCGATGTTGTGGCCGAAAATGCACCACATCTATAAACAAGAGGCTACAGGACATTTAGGATGTTACCTTTCCTTCTAATCTTAGATCGTGCGATAGAGCTGTATTGTCAGGATGACTCCTCCCTAACGAATTGTTATGTTTTCAGTGATGCCTCCGAGGAAGGCCACAGCTGCCCAGAAGGGCAAGTCTACGACGGCGGGAGACCAGCGGGCCGGAGAGTTACCGGGGCCGTGCTGAGCTTTGTGCACTGAGATTGTGCCCCGACGGCCTGGTTCGCTACACCGCTATTGTCGGAGGGACTTGGAGCGATGGCAGTGGCGGAGTCGAGGGCGGCTCCACCGCCCGGCTCCCGAGGTTCGAGTGCCCGAACCTCCAGTTCCTCGGTTAGGGGCGGAGGATAGGGCTATGAGGGACGCAGTTCAGCTGCTCACTAGATTGGTGGCGGGGCAGGTTCATAGACATGGGTTAGGAGATGATCATGCGGATAGACGTGATAGCCAAAGGGCCCGTGATTTTCTGACTTGTAATCCTCCAGAGTTCTTCGGGTCAAAGCCCGCGGAGGATCCCTAGGAGTTTATTCGGCAGATGCAACGTACATTGCGGTTGATTAAGGCTTCCGTGACTGAGTCTGTCGAGTTGGCGTCATATCGGTTGTATGATGTAGCGGCTAATTGGTACGAGTCCTGGGAGCTGTCTAGGGGCGAGGATGCTCCTCCAGCAGTGTGGGATGAGTTTACGGAGGCCTTTCTTGGCCACTTTCTGCCCCCAGAGATGCGGCGAGCCAGAGTTGATAGATTTCGAATCGGCGAGGATGGCAGGAGTGTTCGGGAGTATAGCCTAGAGTTTGACTCATTGGCTAGGTACGCCCCCGCTATTGTGGCGGATATGGATGATAGGATGCACCGATATGTGATGGGGCTGGATCAGTATTTGGTTGATAGTTGCCTGATAATGGCTTCTCAGCCCGGTATGGATATCGCTCGAGTGCAGGCCTATGCACAGGGGATGGAGGATAGACACAGAGGCGTCGGCCGACGAGAGATCACGGATGGGGGCCGATCGGCGGGCTAGATCGGCCCGGGTGATACCGGGGAGTTTCGGGGGCGGGCGGCCTCGACGGTACGCGGGTATTCTCCTCGGCCCGGCACGAGCGCACCCCCACGGTTCCCGGGCAGGAGATTTGACAGCACAGGGTATTCGGGAGCCGGACAGAGCTCCAGGGCTTCAGGTTCACAGATGCACAGGAGTTCAGGTCCGACGAGGCCTTCTATGCCTCAGTGCCCTCAGTGCGGCAGGCGCCATCCGGGGGAATGCCGTCTTGCTATAGGTGCTTGCTTTGCTTGTGGCCGTTAAGGCCATATTGTGAGGAATGTCGGTATAGGGATGGTCCGGTGGTGCGGCCCGGCCCTGCGGGTCGGTTGTTGGTTCGTCTTCGGCAACTATGCGCCATGGGGGCGGAGCTGCCCGGCCGCCGGCGAGGACGTGGTAGAGGCCGTGGTGGAGTTCCCAGTTCTAGCGGTCCTTCGAACCGCATATATGCATTGGCCAGTAGACAGGATCAGGAGGCGCCACCAGATGCAGTTACAGGTATATGCATTCTTGTTGGAATATTTTTATGTATGTGTAATTATTGTATGAATGTTACTTGATAGCGGCAAGTAGAAGTCCGGAGGCTGAGAACCAAATATTTATAAGTAGCGGCGATTAAGGTGTGTCCATCACCATTGGGGATCTGGAAGTCTAGGATGGAAAGTAGTCAGATCCATAGGTGAAAAAATAATAAAATAGATGAATACTTAGGATTGAAAGAGGGCTAAAGCAGTAATTGTGCTATGAGAGCGTTTCGATACATTTAAAGCTTCGACTTATGGGACTATGTGATGAAGGTCGTGTGGTGAGGTGGACGTTATCATACTAGCATTAAAGCACCCTATTTTAACACAAGTTTCAGGATTAAGCGTGCTGGGGTGAGAGAAATCTTGGGATGGGTGACCCCCTGGGAAGTTTGCTAAAAATCCCAAAGTCAGACACGGGAGAGTCAAAGGGGAGGCTAGAGTAGTCTAAGGGAAATTAGAATATATATATAGAGCGGGCGGATACCTTAAGAGGTCGCGTAGGCCGAGGCGGATTGGACTGGTAAAAAGAAAGAAGGTGCGTTGCAACTTTAGAAATAGGGTAAGTTTGAATGGTATTTGGGAATATTTTGTAAGCAAGGCAATTGGTAGTATGTCTATATAGGCATACACAGTATCCATATGGTAAGTACATCATCGGATATGTGTATTCGGCAACCAAAGGCATTAATCGGACGGAGGAAACAAAGTTCAGGAAAAAAAGAGAAAATAAATGGCACAAATGCTACGGGGCAAGCTAATGTTGTTTTCACCATAGGATAAGCTTGGAAAGTACTAACGCAATAATATTTGGAAAGGAGAGAAAGTGAGTAGAGGAACGGCTAGAGAATCGGAGATGTCGAATGAAAAGGGCGCGATTGGGGCCGGAAAGCGCGGACATAGGGCAAAGTATAAGTGGGTAATAGTATAGTACACCGGCCCAAGGGGGAAGCCGGGTGCGAGAGATGCAAGTGCAAGATAGAGACAACTTGACGCTACTGCATGTTTGATATGGATGCTCGGGCTACGGTGAAATTCCTTGCGAGACAAGTTAGTAAGATCCACGAAGCCGAGGAAAAGGGGAAGGCCGTAACTAGGATGGGGTATACGTTATGCAAGTTGTACAAGGGTAGTTATGTTGCCTATGAATTCTTATATGCTAGGGATGAGCCTAAGTAAATGCCTAATAGGAAAAGGATCCAGATTGTGATAACAATAGGGTTACGAGATTTTGGATACATTAAGGAAAGATGTAAAGATAGCTAAGTTAAATTACCGAGATGGAGTTAGCACTGAGGACAACAGGACATGGCTATGGTTGAACCTAGGATCTATTCCAATACCGGTTGTAAGATAAGAGCGAGGCTAAGAGCAAGATATTTTGGGGTATTTTTGTTACATCCCGGGATTTTTT
>NW_026726553.1:0-39793 GCF_029784015.1 Lycium ferocissimum
GTGAGCATAGCCGTAATACCTAAAGTGCTTGCATCTCAAACAACAAATCGTACATCGTGAGGTACGAAGACAAATATAATAATCGAATGCCAAAATGCTTACTCCTGAAATACGAATCATGCATATCAATGTCAAGTATCATATCCGGCCCATAATGGGACTGAGTGACATAAGCGAATAATCATCATATGTTTACCGCAACACATCATAACATCATAACTTATCATATGAGCTGACATTAACCGATGTGGAATTTGCCTAAACCAATGTGGGACTGGCCTAAACCAATGTGGGATTGGCCTAAACTAGTATGGGATTGGCCTAAACCAGTGTGGAATTTGCCTAAACCAATGTGGAATTTGCCTCACCATTGGGTTTGCCCCACCACTGGGTTTGCCCCACCATTGGGTTTGCCCCACCACCGGCTCTGTTACCAACTGATCATATTCCAGAATCCATACATATAGCATATAACGTAGCATATATATACGCATGCCGGCCGAAAGGGCTCACGTACCAACACATCATAACACCATAATACATACACGGTTCCCGGCCAAAAAGAGGCTCGGCGAACCGGACACATCATACTCCGGAATAAAGCATAGTGCGCACGATAACACAACCGGCCCGAGACTTGGCGAAAAATGTAACAACAGAATGCACGGGTAGAATCGTGAGTAACCAAATACAGTTTAAAACATTTTCAAAGACTCAATAGGTTAATCAAAACGAACCATCATTTATAAGCCAAAACAGTAGTCAAATCAGATTTTCTTCCGAATATCACTCGGGAACATATCAAACCGAACTTCAGAAACCATAGTTACGTATCGGAATCATAAGCATACGAATCATCATTTCAGACTCAACAAATAAATATATAATCATACTCGGGGGGTTGGAAAGGTAGTCATATTAAGTTCTTTCAAAAAGTCGTTAGCACTATACAAAGGAAAGTCGCGGGACCCACGGACGAGCGTCAACCCCACCCGGGCCCGCCTATGAAAATTAAAGTCATCATACGTTAGAGAATCATTTACGAGCATATCAACGCAATCCGGTTCTGTCTATGAAAGTTACGGACGTTCGTAGTTACAGGATCTTTTACAACAAAATCTCTTTATGCAGCTTTTGAAATCCAATCATACGGAAGACATAGGGATCATAATCCGACCATATTAAAATGCGAACATCAAGAAATGAATAAGACTCATATGTATGCTCGGACCACAGGAATGGAATTGCCCCAAGACTCGTAACGTATCATAGCTTAGCCATATCTAAGACATGCCAAAAGAAGGAAAGGTAAGCTTTACATACCTCGTCCGCTTCCTAGGCTATTCCGAACTTAAGCCTCGGCTTCTCAAAATCTACAATAACGTCATTAGGCATCAACCATTAATCATAAGCATCGAAGAATCCAATTCCAAGCTCACACTTTATTTACAAAAATTTGGGCAGCATTTCCCCTATAAACTCAGCATCCCCGAGAATTCAACTCGACCAATATTATCAACAACAATACCAACAACCATATAAACAATATCAATAATCAATTCCAAAGCATTCTAACATTAGTAATTCCTTTCCATATGATTCGACGATATTCCATTTTCGTTCAATTCGACTTTCTACATTCAAGGCAACGCCAATGCTCGCATATTCAAATACTAATCCGAGACCACTCAAGCAAGTTTCAAGAACGCCTCAAACCATCCACACAACATTCAAACAATCCAAACAATACGCCATGGAACCCGAAACCTTCCCAACTCAACACGAACAACAATAACATATTTCTTTCTTCCAAATTCATAAACTATATCAACAATTCACACATTGACAACATTATTATCATAAATACAAGAAACCATATTTAATTCACATTAGCTTCCATAACAAACCTCAAACGACTATCACTTCAATTTGAACCATTAAACTCTCATTTGCATTATAGAATCCACAACACAACATCCCAAACCTACTAAATAGAACTAGTTCTTCACTCCTACACAACACCACATATACACGGCCAAGCTCCCAACAATTACAATTTCGACTTGAACCATTCAATACCTTCATTCTCATCACATAATCCATGACAACAACAACCAAAATACTAAGTAAAATCAATTCGCCATATCCTACTCAAAACAGCCCCTATACGGCCAATCATCAATATGCATAATTTCATGAGTCTCATTCATTTTCTATACACTACAACAACACACAAACATGCTAAATACAATTAATTCATCACTCCTCCTACACAACACATACCACACGGCTACAACAACACACACACGGCTCAACTTCAACTTGCAATATTTCATGAATTTCATTCATTTACACATATCACAACATGTACAAACCATCCATAACACATGAAAAATAAGATTGCACCTTACCTTTCCCACTTGGTTCTTCACTGCTAGAGCCGTGCTTGTAAGAATAAAGGCTTTACTTGCTCCAACAACTACTCCATGTTATTAAGGACCTTCCAATTACCATGAAAGCTAGAAGAAAATATTTTTTTGTGATCAATTTTTGGACCTCCATTTTTGTTCATCTTGGCCGAATGGCCTTCTCTTGGCTCTCCAAGTTTCTTGAACTTTCTCAAGTGTGGAAGATGACTAATTAGTCATCTTATAATACCATATATAATTAATACATGTGGCCTAGGGCCCACACCTCACACATGGCCACATATGGCCATTTTCATGAAATATTAAGTTCCCAAAATTTCACTTCTAGCCCTTAATTTTCATGAAATGCTTAACTTTCCATAATTCACTTTTAACCCCAAATTTTTCTTATTCCAAATTTACCCTTAACACTCCATGCCAATGAAAAGATGAATATGCAACTTGTGCATTCACAAAATCAACAAAACCGAAAATTAAAAGTCTTGTCCATAACTTGTCGCAACCAACTTAAGAACATTCCAACGTACAAAGTACGGGATATAACAAGTAATGTGAGTAGGAGCTCTCTTTTAATAACAAAGGTGAAAGTATAGCATACGGTGAGTGGGAGAGCGAGAGTTACTAGGTTGGATGAAGGTAGGGAATGGTTATGATTTAGTAGAATACCTTATATTTTGGAAATAAGAGAAGTGAGCTTCGAGGGTAACAAGGCACGCGAGTTAATGTTGTAGTAATCTTTATTTAGAATTTTGAGGTTCATTGACTTAACTGCTTATCTTACTGACTATATATTGTATTGCGTGAACTAATCTTAGTCGACCTATGATGCTTACAAGTACGTGTGGTGTACTGATACTACTCTTGCTATGCCCTTTCTGGGTGTAGATTTGTTGCAGGTCTTAGCTGAAGTTTCATCATGTGGATCTATCAGATATTATCCTACAGTTTCGCCTATCTCACTTCCGACAGAGGCTGCGTCATTTATTTTGTCTTCTTGTATTATAGGAGCTCTTGAACCTATCTAGACTCAATCCTGGGGAATTCTTTCGGATTTTTGTTGTATTTGAAACGAGCCTGTAAGAAATGTCTACTTTAAATTCTGTAAATTTTAAAGATGGTTTTCGTATGTTTTAAGGGTTGGTTTTATTGGTAAGGGTTCACTTACTAGGTTAGTAATATGGTAGGTGCCCGCACGACCCGCGGCTTGGGTCGTGACACTAGTCTTCTCTTCACTGCCTTAACTTCCCAATTATATAAATGCCCATCTTTATATCTCTTCCGTTCCCCTTTCTACAACAAATCCTTTCGTCTGCACCTACACCTCCTCTTTCCCTCTTCGTCCTGGTCTTCCCTTGCATCCCTCGCATACCCACAACTCTCTTGTTGTCTATCAGGGAAAGATTCAGTTCATTAGATGTGCATTACTTGTCCTCCCCTCTTAATGGGGTATTAATTTTCATCGCCTCTTTTCAACCCCATTTTGCTTTTCTCGTGCCGTTTTGCTTCCAGTCTCTCTCTCCCTGGAGACTCAATTACCCATCATGGTACACATTTTACACTACAGCGGCTTCAACATCATTCGGGTGCTTAGCGAGGCATATATGTGTATACATACTCTATTTAACCTTTCTTGATATTATTCGCATTACCATGCGTGCTCGTAACATTGCCCATCGCGATTACTTTACAAAAGTCCTCCTTTCATCACTTATCGATATCCTCTCCATCTCTAAGTGTTTGTCTTTGTACTATTATAATGTAATTTAATCCTGATGAACTCCCTATACCCATATTACGACCTTAGCTTTGGCTCAAGTTACTTTCTAACACCATCATTCTTTCCTGCTTTCGGAGATGACCATTTCCTCGCGGGCGCCTATTATTTTATCAGCTCACTCCTTTGTTCGTACTACAGCTCATTCAATGTCGAGTTCAACTTACACAACCATTCTCAAGTGATCGCTAGATGTTGCAGCTGACACTTGTAAAAAAAAGGGGCTCCTATGTTTATGTCACGACCCAACCTGAGGGCCATGATGGGAACCCGGAGCTAACCTCCTGAGCACCTCTTGACATACATCTCATAATCAAATCTAGGTGGACAACACAGATAACTCATAAATATCATAAACTGTAAAGGAATGAGTCCAAGAGATGAATGCACATCTATATAATCACCATCAACTATGCTCATATGTACAAGCCGACAAGGCTGCCAAAAAAAATGATATAAAAAAATATGAACCGAAAAGGTCATAGAACATCTAACTATACACATCTGTCTACGAGCCTTTACAAGGAGTGCATAACATCATAAAGACGGGACATGACCCCGCCATGACCTTATATGTACACAAAAGAATAAAACCAACTGAACCACAACTTTGAAACAAATGGAGCGCTCCTGTACAATCGCTGACGAAGCAGCCTAGGGGTCTGGTTCGTCTCCTAGTCTGCCTGCGAGCATGAACGCGGCACCCATAAATAAAAGGACGTCAGTACGAATAATGTACGGAGTATGTAAGGCACGAGTAACAAAATAATGAAAGTATGAAGATAACATAAGATAAAAAGATCATTTTGTACCTCTAAATGCCTCTTAAGGCGGATGTCATACATGCTTAGCTTTTTTTTAAAAAAAAACTTTCATACATACCTATATAATACTGTACCCGGCCATATAGGCTCGGTGTTATCATCATATCATCATCATCCCGCATTCGAGTTAACATCATAACGTACCCACTGTAGTGGTGTACACATCTACGTGCCGTACCCGACCGACTATAGCGTGGGTCGGTGTGAGAAAATAGCTACATATATATAAAGCATGCATGAGAGCCCAAATGAAAGGTATAACTCTATCGGAATGACGTAAGGTTGGTAAACCTCCGATTTCCATTATGGAATCATCATCACCGCTATATCTCATCTTGAAGGAACAATTACCATAAGATGAGATCAACAACAATGAACAAGATCAATAATCGTGAAAAAAAATTCAATAATATAATGAGAACATCAAGAACTATAAGCTTTAGTATTTCTGGAAATGGAGTCATCATGGAGGACATTTGTATATATGTTCGTATTGAATTGATCATATCATAAGAAGGAAAGGGTTAGCCTTAACATAACTTTTCGTCTCCTTAACTACTTAACGTTTTTCCTCCCAAGCTCGCAAATCTACATTGAAGAGGATTCATACTAGAGTTAAGTCTTGAAAACACTCATAAGTTCGAACTAGAGTAATTAGTGAGCTAGCGGATTTTTGGCAGCACTTCCCCTATTTCGTCTACTTCCACCAAATTCGAAAACAACTCTCAATCAACAATAACAACATCAAAAATACCATAATCAAAATATTTTATTCAAACTAAACTTAAATTAATCCAAAAATTCCCTTTCAAATTCAACTCATAGCTATCAACTTCAATTTAATACCTTGTGACTTCTCCACTATGATTCTTTTCCTTTCCAAGACTTGTTAAACCTTTAAGTCAATTCAATCATACAAATAAGATGAAGAACATGCCTTATGATAGAAGAAATTTACCTCACTCGACTCCTTTCACGAACAAATTCATCAAAACTTTGAGTAGAGGCAAGAATAATCATCTTCCATGGATTTCTTGGGGTTTTAAGGTTTAATCTTCTCTTATGATGTTATGGAAGGTTTTGGAATGATGGAGAACCTTCAAGAACACTCTAATAATATGGGGAGATAAGTATGGAAAGTGGATATGAAAAATAGGATCTTTTGGATATTAAAAAGGCCTTAAAATCGCCCTCCGCCCCGTGTTGCGGGGGAGATGCGGCCCAGCAAGTGGTTACTTTCGGCCGCATACTCCCTCCACAATGTGGGAGGTTATGGGAAGTAAGGTCCCCTAAAATTGGGAGTTTACAGCCAATATGCAGCACAGCAAACTCAGTTTGCGGCCGCAAACTACCCACAAACTCCAATTTTCACGAAAATGCAATCTTTTTTATTCGTTTGACCTTCAATCCTTATGATACCTTCTTGAAACTTATGTAAACCTTCATTAAACATCTAAGGATCCCTATAACTACCTCTCAAGATAATGCTAAAAACTGTATAGCACAAATGATGCGAAATCTTCCCAAAAACATGACACCAATTCTAACCTTCAACGAACTTGCTTCGGCTGATTCATTTAACTCCGAAACCTTAAGGTACATACTTAAAATTATTCGATACCCTACTTAACCTCGTAAGGGCTTCATGTCCAGTTTGGACTTACATTAGTTTACTCATAATGCAAACGAGGCGAAATTTTTCAAGTTGTAACATCTTTCCCTTCTTAGGAACATTCGTCCTCGAATGTTAGACTCTTAGGGACCTTACAAAATTTCGGCAGAGTTTTCCCTGTAATTATACCACTATCATCCTGTCATAACAACCCAAAATATACAACACCTCACAGAGCCACAACAATAATAACAAAAATGGCCTCACACGACCATGAAATCACAAAAAACAAAGCATTACGCACCTGAAGACAATGGTGTCTCCGTCTGAACCTCCTCAGGGAGTGGAAACAAGTGTGGATACCTGGACCTCATATCTTCTTCATCTTCCCAATTCATTTCTTCTTTATTCCTATTCCTCCAAAGGACCTTCACTGAAGCTACATCTTTAGTCTTAAATCTCTGAACCTGCCTATCTAGAATAGCAATGGGAACCTCTTCGTAAGATAATTGCTCGGTAACTTGAACATCATCTACGGGTAAAACTCTGGAAGGCACTCCAATACATTTGCGAAACATTAGCACATGGAAAACTAGATGGACTGACTCTAAATCTGAAGGTAGATCTAACTCGTAGGCCACCTGGCCCACTCTTTGTACAATCATGTAAGGGCCAATATACCGAGGACTAAGCTACCCTTCTTACAAAATCTCATGACGCCTTTCATAGCTGACACCTTCAAGAATACCCAGTCATCAACTTGGAATTCTAAGTCTCATCGATGATTATCTGCATAAGACTTCTAATGACTCTGGGCTGTCAATAATCGATCCTGAATAAGCTTGACCTTCTCCACGGCCTGTTGGATCAATTCTGGCCCTACTAACTTGCCCTACTAACTTACTCTCCCCTACTTCGAACCATTCAATTAGTGATCTACACTTTTACCCGTATAAAGCCTCATATGGGGCCATCTGAATACTGGAATGCTAACTATTGTTGTATGCGAACTCAATGAGCGGAAAATGATCATCCCAGTTACCTATGAAGTCCAGAACACATGATCGTAACATATTCTGGAGAGTCTGAATAGTACGTTCAGCTTGTCCATCAGTCTGGGGGTGAAATTTTGTGCTAAGACTCACCTGAGTCCCCAAACCCTTTTGGAAAGACTTCCAGAAATTAGCTGTAAACTGCGCACCTCTGTCGGAGATAATGGATACTGGAACACCATGGATTCGTACTATCTCCTTGATATAAAGCTTTGCATAATCTTTAGCTGAATACTTAGTTCTGACAGGTAAAAAATGAGCTGATTTTGTAAGTCTATCAACAATCACCCATATGGAATGAAACTTACGCTGAGAACGAGGCAAGCCTGTAATGAAATCCATGTTAATTACTACCCATTTCCAAGTCGGAATCTTAATAGCTTGCAATAATCCACTGGGCTTCTGATGCTCAAACTTTACCTGTTGGCAGTTAGGACATTGAGCTACAAACTCTGCTATGTCTTTCTTCATTTCATTCCATCAATAAATTGACTTAATATGCCTCTTGAGATGACGGAAACAAATACGGATACTTAGCCTTCATTTCCTGTTCAGCCTCCCAAGTCATTTTTTTAACATTATTTTTTCTCCATAGAACTTTAATGGAAGTCACATCCTTAGTTCGCAGTCGACGAACTTGTCTATCCAATATAGCCACTGGAGTCTTCTCATAAGATAACTGCTCGGTCACCTGGATATCCTCTACCGGTAAGATTCTCGAGTGATCTCCTATACATTTACGGAGTATGGAGACATGGAATACTGGATGCACAGACTCTAAATTAGAGGGTAACTCTAACTCATATGCCACTTTACCCACTGCACGAACAACTCTATATGGCCCAATGTATCGAGGGATCAACTTTACCCTTTTTGCCAAATCTCATTACTCCCTTCACAGGTGAGATCTTCAGAAAAACCCAATCTTCTACCTTGAACTCTAGCTTGCTCCGTCGATTATCTGCATAGCATTTCTGTCGACTCTGTGCCGCTAATAACCTTTCTTGAATCACTTTCACTTTGTCGACCGCTTGCTGTATAAAGTCTGGGCCTCTAGCTGGTTTTGTCCCATATCGAACCATTCTATAGGTGACCTATATCTCTACCCATATAAAGCCTCATAAGGAGCCATCTGAATACTGGAATGGTAACTGCTATTATATGCAAATTCAATAAGAGGCAAATGATCATCCCAACTACCTCGGAAGTCAATCACACAAGCTCTTAGCATGTCCTCAAGTGATTGTATGATACGCTCCGCCTGTCCATCTGTCTATGGATGGAATGCAGTACTAAGACTCACTTGAGTCCCCAATCCGTTCTGAAAAGATTTTCAGAAATTTGCAGTGAACTGCGCCCCTCTATCTGAAATAATGGCTGTAGGAACACCATGAAGTCATGAAATCTCCTTAAGATAAAGCTTCGCATAATCTTCAGCTGAATAAGTAGTTCTGATAGGCAGGAAATAGGCTGACTTTGTAAGCCTATCAAATATGACCCATATTGAATCATACTTCCACGGAGTGCGGGGCAATCCTATAGTGAAGTTTATATTGATTACCTCCCATTTCCATGTTGGAATCTCCATAGCCTGCAATAAAGCTTCGAGCTTCTGGTGCTCAATCTTGACTTGTTGATAATTCGGACACTGAGCGACAAATTCTGCTATGTCTCTTTTATTCCATCCCACTAATAAACTTCCTTGAGACCATGATACATCTTTGTTGTGCCAGGGTGAATAGAATACCGAGAATAATGAGCTTCTCCCATAACCTGCTGACGAAGTCCTGCAACATTAGGAATACATAATCTACCTCGATACCTGAGTACTCCATCTCCTGTAATTAGAAAGGGTATCTTTTCTTTTTGAGGTGCCGTATCTCGATAATGGACTAGAACAAGGTCTTCGTATTGACGTTCCTTTATCTCCGCTATCAAAGATGACACCGTTGTATCTTGGACAGTAACTCCTGCATCACATGAATCTAACAGCCGAACTCCAAGGCTAGCTAGTTGACAAACTTCGCGGACAAGTTCTCTCTTCTCTGGTTGCAAATATAACAGGCTACCCATGGACTTACGACTAAAAGCATCAGCTACTATATTAGCCTTCCCAGGATGGTACAAAATATCCACGTCGTAATCTTTCAACAACTTTAACCATTGCCTTCGACGTAAATTCAAGTCCTTCTGCTTAAAGATATACTGGAGGCTCTTGTGATCGGTATAGATATCAACATAGACACCGTATGTGTAGTGCCTCCACATTTTCAAGGCATGAATCACTGCGGCTAACTCTAGATCATGAGTTGGATAGTTCTTCTCGTGCTGCTTCAGCTGTCTAGAAGTATAAGCAACAACCTTGCCATGTTGCATTAATACACAACCAAACCGATACCTGAAGCATCATAATATATCACATAGCCATCTGTTCCCTCTGGAAGAGTTAGGACGGGTGCTGAGGTCAACTTGTCCTTCAACATGCATCACTACGAAAGTCGGCTTGGTCAATGGGGATAAAAGAAGAAAGATATTAATTATGATAAGTTCGGGACAAGACTATTCCGGGACATGAAGTCGGGACTTTTAATCACGATTTTGTTTTAAAAATATAAGTGGTGTATGACTTTATTGGCATGAAAGTATTAAGGAAACATTTGGGGTCAAAATGAATTAAGAAAAACTTGTATATTATGGAAAATAAGGGGCCAAAGTGGCCGGCCATTTAGTTGTGGGCCATGGCCACATGGAATTTATTTCATATGGAAATTTAAAAGATGACTAAGTCATCTTTCTCTTCATTCTTATTCTAGAGAAAATCAAGAAAACAAGAGAGAAAAGAGAGCAAGGTTCGGCCATAGGAGTGCAAATTCAAGACCAAGAAATCTCCTTCAAAAAAATTGGTTCTTCTAGCAAAACAACTAATTCAAGGGTGCTTATTAACGTGGAAGCGTTGTTTGGATCAATAAGCTATCCGTTTCCCTTATTCACCACCTTAGCTAACGTGTGAAGTGAAGAAGAAAAGGTAAGAATTAATTCTCTTTTATGTGTTGTGAATGGTGTGGGCATGTCGTAGTATGTAAATATGAATGAAATTCATGAAAATCTATGTGTTGGAGCTAAACCGTGAACATGGAGTATGCATGGCTTGTGGCCGTGTATGTGCAATGTTATGTAGGATTGATAGATTGAATTATATGTAGCATGTTTCTTTGTTGTTGTAGTGTGTTGAAGTGAATGGGAATCACATATATGTGTGTGTATGAAGATGGCCGAATATAGGCCATGCTTTGTGACAAGGATGAGTGAATGTTACTTAATGTCTTTAGTTGTTGTCGTTGTGCATTCTATATCGATAATGAGCTTTTGGATGATCTAAGTTAATGTTGTGATGGTTGCGGACTGTTTTGGAAGTCATTGTACGTTTAATGTAAAATTTTGTACTTAAGAGAATGACATTGTTAATGCATGGATTGTTAGTGTAATTCATGAAATTGGAAGAAAGGAATGTGAGTGGTGTTGCTCTCGGGTTTGGGGGCAATTTCGGGTAAATTGGAACAATGTTTGGATTGTTTGAAAAATTGTGTGAATTGTTTAAGGCGTTCTTGAATATTGTTTGAATGGTTTAGATTAGTATTCGAGTGTATGAACGTTGATATTGATTTGAATGTAAGTAGTTGAAGTAAGTATGTTGGAATATTGTGAATATTGTTGAAATTATGTAAAGTGGAGTTAATGTTAAAATGCATTTTTGAATTGATTATTGATGTTGTAGTTTGGTTGTTGGTGTTGTTGTTGATGAATTTGGCCGAGTTGAAATCTCGGGGTTGGTGTATTTACTGGGGGAAATGCTGCCCAAATTTCGTAGAATTTGGTGTTCGTTTGGAATTGAATGCCTAAATGTTTAAAGCTAATGTTTGATATATTGGCGTTATGTAGATCTTGGGTGTGCCGAGACTTGAGGATTGGATTAGCTTGAGAGCGGACGAGGTATGCGAAGCCTATTCTTTCTTTTCTTTTGGCATGTCCTAGAATTAATTAGGTTGTGACACGAACCTCGGGTAACTCCACTCTCGAGATCCGAGCTTATATGACTTTTATTCGCTTCTAAAGATTACTCTCTTAATGTGCCAACTAAGGTCTTTATGTTTTCATTTGATTGAATTTTAAAAGGTTTTGTAAAGAATTTTGCTTTTAAAAGATTCCGAAACTACGAACGCTCGTAACTTTCGTAGACGAGCTCGGATCGCCCCGAAACTTTCGTAGGGGATTCCATAAGGCATAACATCCCCTAACTTCCATAAGCGGGCTCGGATGGGGTTGACACCCGTCCGTGGGTCCCGCGACTTTTCTATGTTCGTTCTTAATGACCTTCGGGAAAGACTTAGTATTACTTTCACCTTAACTCCCGAGCATGGATTCTTATTTATTTAATGAGTTTATGATTATGATTTTATGCATATTGTTACTCACGACTCCGCTCGTGCATATGGTTAGTACTTCTTTCGCCGGATCCCGGGCCGGTTATGTTCGTGCGCGCTTTGATATATTCCGGAGTATGATGTGTCCGGTACGCCGTGTCCCCTTCGGCCGGGTACCGTGTATATTTGGCGTTATGGGGTGTACGGCGTTATGATGTGATATGTTATGTCGGGTTTCGGAGATATGAAATCTTCTGGAGTATGATGTGGTATGGCGCCATCGACAGGCGGGCGACCATCGTTCTAAGAGCCTATGCATGATTTATGTTTTTAAACTAAATATTTGACATTTTGCATATTGTACCTATTTTTCGTATCTTCGTTTCGATTATGATTCATTATATATTTCTTGCTTTGCATACTCGGTACATATTAAAATCGACCCCCTTTCTTCGGGGGCTGCGTTTCATGCCCGCAGGTACAGACGCTCAGCTTGGTGATCCACCCACCTAGGACACCTATTCTGCTTTCTGGGAGTGCTCCTTCATCCGGAGCCTATATTTTGGTATATATACTTTTCTGTTGCATATGTATATATTCATTCAGGGGTACGACGGGGCCCTGTCCCGTCATATGATTCTGTTACTCTGTTTAGAGGTACGTAGACATGTATGTGGGTTATGGTTGTTTCGTACGAGATATGTTGTACGTTTATGTTTGGGCGGTCCTATCCGCCGCGGCAGCCTCTGTCGGCTGTATATGCTTATTTCGATATGTTATGTACATTACGACAGCCTCGCCGGCTTTTGTGACATATGTTGGCTATTATGCGTTAATCTGAGACTATATGTGATTATTTATATTTATGCAAGTTAGTATGCTAATTCGAGTGTCGGATGCGTTTGAGTGTCCATTCGGACACTAGTCACGGCCTACGGGGTTGGGTCGTGACAAAAGTGGTATCGAAGCGGTTCGTCCTCGGAATGTCTACGGACCGTGTCTAGTAGAGTCCTGTTTATCGGTGTGTTGTGCACCACATCTATAAACAGGAGGCTACAGGACATTTAGGATGTTATCTTTCTTTCTGATCTTAGATCGTGCGATAGAGCTGTATTATTAGGATGACTTCTTTCTAACGAATTGCTATGTTTTCAGCGATGCCTCCGAGAAAGGCGACAGCTGCCCAGAAGGGCAAGTCTACTGCAGCGGGAGAGACCAGTAGGGCCCAGAGAGTTACTAGGGCCCGTGCTCAGCTCGGCCGAGGAGATTGTGCCCGGTCGGCCGGCTCGGCCACCCCATCACCATCGAGAGGGGCATGGAGCGGCGGCGAGCGGTGCGGGACGAGAGGCGGCTCCACCGCCCGCCCCGAGGTTCGAGTGCCGAGCCTCCGGCTCCTCGGCCGGGGGCGGAGGATAGGGCTATGAGGGACGCGGTCCGGTTATTGACCGTGGCGGCGCGAGGGCGGGGTCCAGAGGCACGGAGCAGAGGATGATCATGCGGGCGGACGTGATAGTCAGAGGGCTCGTTATTTCTTGACCTGTAATCCGCCAGAGTTTTTTGGGTCAAAGCCCGAGGAGGACCCTCAGGAGTTCATCAGACAGATGCGGCGTACGCTGCGGCTTGTCAGGGCCTCCGAGACTGAGTCGGTAGAGTTGGCGTCGTATCGGCTGCACGACATAGCAGCCAATTGGTATGAGTCATGGGAGCTGATCCGAGAGGTGAGGGTGCTCCACCGGCCGTATGGGATGAGTTCGTGGAGGCCTTTCTTGGCCATTTTCTACCCCCGAGAGACTAGACGAGCCAGGGTTCACAGATTTTTACATTTGAGGCAGGGCGGCAGGAGTGTCCGGGAGTACAGTCTGGAGTTTGATTCTTTAGCCAGATACGCTCCTCATATTGTGGCAGACATGGCTGACAGAGTACACCAGTTTGTTATGGGGCTGGATACTTATCTGATTGACAGCTGTATGGCGATGGCTTCTCAGCCCGGCATGGACATTGCACGAGTACAGGCGTACGCCCAGGGCATGGAGGAGCGGCATAGAGGGCGTCGGCCCGATCGAGACTATGACAGGGGCCAGCCCAAGAGGGCTAGGTCAGCCGGGTATTCTGGAGATTCTCGAGGCGATCGGCGAACGGCCTCGGCGAAGGACACAGATATTCCTCCCGGCCGGCCGGAGTACACCCCCACAGCTTACAGGCAGGAGGCCCGACAGTGCTGGATATTCAGGAGCGGGTCAGAGCTCCGGGGCTTCAGGCTCACAGACGGGCGAGAGGTTCGGCCAGTCGAGGCCACCCATACCTCGATGCACTTATTGTGGGAGACGGACACTCGGGGAGTGTTTACCGTGCCACGGTGCTTTTTACCTGCGGCCGTCAGGGCCACGTGATGAGAGATTGCCCGCTCAGGGGCAGTGCAGGGGGTGCGGCTCAGCCTACAGGTTCAGGTGCTGGTTCGTCTTCATCATCTGTAGCCATGCGCCCTGCGGGGCGAGGTATGCCGGCACCGGTAGGCCGCGGTAGAGGCCGTGGCGGGGCGTCCAGTTCTAGCGGTCCTTCGAACCGCATATATGCTTTGGCCAGCCGTCAGGACCAGGAGGCGTCGCCTAACGTGGTTACAGGTACATTATTGGTTTTCTCTCGAGCTGTATATGCATTGATAGATCCTGGTTCTACTTTATCATATATTTCTCCTCTGGTTGCTAATAAAATTGGGATAAAACCTGAACCAATAGAACCATTTGAGGTAGCCACTCCGGTAGGGGATTCTATTATAGCCAGACAGGTATATAAAGATTGTTCGGTAATTATCTGTGATCGTTGCACTAAAGCAGATCTGGTAGAACTTGATATGACTGAATTCGATGTGATTATGGGTATGGACTGGCTGGCTTCGTGTTATGCTAATGTTGATTGTCAAAAGAAAGTAGTCCGCTTTCAATTCCCAGGTGAACCGGTTATAGAATGGGCGGTGTAATACAACATCGCGAGGGGTAAGTTTATTTCATACCTCAAGGCAAGAAAAATGATCAGAAAAGGCTATATTTATCATCTGGTTCGCGTACATGATCTAAAAGCAGAAGCACCGACTATTCAATCAGTTCCAGTGGTTAGTGAATTCCCAGATGTATTCCCAGACGAGCTTCCAGGTCTTCCTCCTGAATGGGAGATAGAATTCACGATAGATGTCTTTGCCGACACCCAGCCTATATCTATTCCTCCGTACAGAATGGCACCGGCAGAATTAAAAGAATTGAAAGAACAGCTGAGAGATCTATTAGAGAAGGGCTTCATCCGACCCAGCACGTCACCCTGGGGAGCACCGGTATTATTTGTGAGAAAGAAAGACGGCTCGCTGCGGATGTGTATTGATTATCGGCAGCTGAATAAGGTAACTATAAAGAATAAATACCCCCTCCCCAGGATTGATGATTTGTTTGACCAGTTGCAGGGAGCTAAATGTTTCTCAAAGATAGACCTGCGGTCGGGCTACCACCAGGTGCGAGTACGGGAGGCAGATATTCCAAAGACAGCATTCAGGACCCGGTATGGGCATTATGAATTCAGAGTGATGTCTTTTGGGCTGACTAATGCTCCAGCGGTATTTATGGATCTTATGAATCGGGTATTCAGACCGTTCTTAGATATGTTCGTGATTGTATTTATCGATGATATTCTGGTCTATTCTCGGTCAGAAGAAGAGCACGCGGACCATCTGAGGACGGTACTTGGGGTACTTCGACATCAGAAATTATATGCAAAATTTTCTAAATGTGAATTCGGGCCGACATCGGTGGCATTTACGGGACATATTATTGGAGCGACGGCATCCGGGTGGATACCCGGAAGATCGAAGCCGTGAAGAATTGGCCCGAGACCCTACGACGCCTACCGAGGTGCGTAGTTTCGGGATTGGCTGGTTATTACGAGAAGATTTGTGGAGAAATTTGCTTCCATTTCGGCGCCTTTAACAAGGCTAACTCGGAAGGGAGCCAAGTTCCGGTGGACCGATGCTCGCGAACGAAGCTTCCGATTCTTTGAAGGAGAAATTGACTACGGCTCCGGTCTCGACACTTCCCGAGGACCGGACGGGTATGTTATATATTGTGATGCTTTCGGTGTTGGACTGGGTTGTGTATTGATGCAGCACGGCAGAGTTATAGCATATGCTTCCCGGCAGCTCAAAAAGCACGAAAAGAATTATCCCACTCATGATCTGGAGCTGGCCGCGGTGATCCATGCTTTGAAGATATGGAGACACTACTTATATGGCGTTCATGTTGATATTTATACAGATCATAAGAGCCTCCAGTATATCTTTAAGCAAAAGGAGCTGAATTTGCGGCAAAGAAGGTGGTTGGAGCTGCTGAAAGATTATGATGTTGATATTCTATACCATCCTGGGAAAGCCAATGTGGTAGCAGATGCACTCAGCCGTAAATCTATGGGCAGCCTAGCGGACGTGCCATCAGAAAAGAAAGAAATGGTTCGTGAAATTCATCAGTTGGCAAGTCTTGGAGTCCGTTTGGCCGAATCTGGGGATACTGGGATTTCTGTTCGAGAAGTTGCTGAATCTTCTATTCTGGAAGAAATAAAGCGCCGCCAATATGAAGATCCTGTTCTAGTGCGATGCGAGAGACACGGCCCCGTGAAAAGAGAAGACTCCGTTCGAGATTACACCGACGGAGTATTATTACATAGGGGCGGATTATGTGTACGAGGTTGCGGGGCTACGGCGACAAAGTTATGGGCGAGGCACATTATGCCGTTATTTCGTTCATCTAGGAGCTACAAAAATGTATCACGACCTCAGATGTCTGTACTGGTGGGATGGTATGAAAAAGGATATAGCGGAGTTCGTTGCTCAGTGCCCAAATTGCCAGCAGGTCAAGATCGAGCACCAGAAGCCCGGTGGGCTATTACAGGAGATGGAGATTCCGACTTGGAAGTGGGAGATAATTAATATGGACTTCATTACAGGTTTACCTCGCACTCCACGGAAGTATGATTCCATCTGGGTTATTGTTGATCGGTGACAAAATCAGCCCATTTTTCTTCCGGTCGGGACCACCTATTCGGTGAGGATTATGCCGGATTATATATTAAGGAGATAGTAAGACTTCACGGAGTTCCCATATCTATTATCTCCGACGGAGGTGCCCGATTTACGCTAATTTTCGGAGATCATTTCAAGAAGGATTGGGGACCCGGTGTGAGTCTTAGTACAACATTTCATCCTCAGTCTGATGGACAGGCCGAGCGTACTATCCAGACGCTAGAAGATATGTTACGGGCCTGTGTTATTGATTTTAGAGGTAGCTAGGATGATCACCTGCCATTGATTGAATTTGCCTATAATAATAGCTACCACTCCAGTATCCAGATGGCACCGTACGAGGCTTTGTACGGCAGAAAATGCAGGTCACCAATTGGCTGGTTCGATGTTGGCGAAACTAAATTAATTGGTCCAGATATGATCCAGCAAGCGGTAGACAAAGTGAAGCTTATTCGAGAAAGGTTATTAGCGGCCCAGAGTCGACAGAAATCGTATGCAGATAATCGACGTCGGCACTTGGAGTTCCAGGTTGGTGATTGGGTATTCCTGAAGGTATCACCTATGAAAGGTGTTATGAGATTCGGCAAGAAAGGGAAGCTCAGTCCAAGATATATTGGGCCTTATCAGGTTATTCGGAGAATAGGCAAAGTTGCTTATGAATTGGATCTGCCAGCTGATTTGGGAGCAGTGCATCCGGTATTCCACGTTTCTATGCTCCGTAAATGCATTGGTGACCCTTCCAGAATATTTCCTGTAGATGATGTCCAGGTCACGGAGGAGCTATCCTATGAAGAGCAGCCTATAGCTATATTGGATCGGCAGGTAAGAAGGTTGCGGAACAAAGATGTAGCCTCCGTTAAGGTGCTGTGGCGGAATAACAATCGGGAAGAAATGACCTGGGAAGCTGAGGAGCAGATGAAGAAGAAGTATCCTCATTTATTTCCGGTGCCCACAGGTAATCTAAATTCCTTACTTGACTATGTTGATCGATAAATGAGTTGTGTGTGATAGCTATAAAAGAACTCCCCCGAACTTGCTTATAAGACCCCGTAGGACAAGTCTAACATTCGAGGACGAATGTTCTAAAGGGGGGGAGGATGTTATATCCCGTATTTTGAACAACGGGACAATCCGAGTTAATTATGATAAGTTCGGGACAAGACTATTCCGGGACATGAAGTCGGGACTTTTAATCACGATTTTGTTTTAAAAATATAAGTGGTGTATGACTTTATTGGCATGAAAGTATTAAGGAAACATTTGGGGTCAAAATGAATTAAGAAAAACTTGTATATTATGGAAAATAAGGGGCCAAAGTGGCCGGCCATTTAGTTGTGGGCCATGGCCACATGGAATTTATTTTATATGGAAATTTAAAAGATGACTAAGTCATCTTTCTCTTCATTCTTATTCTAGAGAAAATCAAGAAAACTTGGAGAAAAAGGAGAGCAAGCATTCGGCCATAGGAGCAAAATTCAAGGACCAAGAAATCTCCATCGAAAAAATTGGTTCTTCTAGCAAAACAACTAATTCAAGGGTGCTTATTAACGTGGAAGCGTTGTTTGGATCAATAAGCTATCCGTTTCCCTTATTCACCACCTTAGCTAACGTGTGAAGTGAAGAAGAAAAGGTAAGAATTAATTCTCTTTTATGTGTTGTGAATGGTGTGGGCATGTCGTAGTATGTAAATATGAATGAAATTCATGAAAATCTATGTGTTGGAGCTAAACCGTGAATGTGGAGTATGCATGGCTTGTGGCCGTGTATGTGCAATGTTATGTAGGATTGATAGATTGAATTATATGTAGCATGTTTCTTTGTTGTTGTAGTGTGTTGAAGTGAATGGGAATCACATATATGTGTGTGTATGAAGATGGCCGAATATAGGCCATGCTTTGTGACAAGGATGAGTGAATGTTACTTAATGCTTTAGTTGTTGTCGTTGTGCATTCTATATCGATAATGAGCTTTTGGATGATCTAAGTTAATGTTGTGATGGTTGCGGACTGTTTTGGAAGTCATTGTACGTTTAATGTAAAATTTTGTACTTAAGAGAATGACATTGTTAATGCATGGATTGTTAGTGTAATTCATGAAATTGGAAGAAAGGAATGTGAGTGGTGTTGCTCTCGGGTTTGGGGGCAATTTCGGGTAAATTGGAACAATGTTTGGATTGTTTGAAAAATTGTATGAATTGCTTAACGTGTTCTTGTATATTGTTTGAATGGTTTGGATTAGTAGTCGAGTGTATAAACGTTGATATTGATTTGAATGTAAGTAGTTGAAGTAAGTATGTTGGAATATTGTTGGAATTATGTAAAGGGAGCTACTAATGTTAAAATGCATTTTTGAATTGATTATTGATGTTGTAGTTTGGTTGTTGGTGTTGTTGTTGATGAATTTGGCCGAGTTGAAATCTCGGGGTTGGTGTATTTACAGGGGAAATGCTGCCCAAATTTCTCTAGAATTTGGTGTTCGTTTGGAATTGAATGCCTAAATGTTTAAAGCTAATGTTTGATATATTGGCGTTATGTAGATCTTGGTGTGCCCGAGACTTGATAATTGGATTAGCTTGAGAGCGGACGAGGTATGCGAAGCCTATTCTTTCTTTCCTTTGGCATGTCCTAGAATTAATTAGGTTGTGACACGAACCTCGGGTAACTCCACTCTCGAGATCCGAGCTCATATGTGCGTCTTATTCGCTTCTAAAGATATACTCTCTTAATGTAGCCTAACTAAGGTCTTTATGTTTTCATTTGATTGAATTTCAAAGGTTTTGTAAAGAATTTTGCTTTTAAAAGATTCCGAAACTACGAACGCTCGTAACTTTCGTAGACGAGCTCGGATCGCCCCGAAACTTTCATAGGGGATTCCATAAAGCATAACATCCCCTAACTTCCATAAGCGGGCTCCGATGGGGTTGACACCCGTCCGTGGGTCCCGCGACTTTTCTATGTTCGTTCTTAATGACCTTCGAAAAAGACTTAGTATTACTTTCACCTTAACTCCCGAGCATGGATTCTTATTTATTTAATGAGTTTATCATTATGATTTTATGCATATTGTTACTCACGACTCCGCTCGTGCATACGGTTAGTACTTCTTTCGCCGGATCCTGGGCCGGTTATGTTCGTGCGCGCTTTGATATATTCCGGAGTATGATGTGTCCGGTACGCCGTGTCCCCTTCGGCCGGGTACCGTGTATATTTGGCGTTATGGGGTGTACGACGTTATGATGTGATATGATATGTCGGGTGTCGGAGATATGAAATCTTCTGGAGTATGATGTGGTATGGCGCCATCGACAGGCGGGCGACCATCGTTCTAAGAGCCTATGCATGACTTATGTTTTTTTTTAGCTAAATATTTGACACTTTGCATATTGTACCTTATTTTTACGTATCTTCTCGTTTCGATTATGATTCTGTTACTCGTATTTATTGCTTTACATACTCAGTACATATTCCGTACCGACCCCCTTTCTTCGGGGGCTGCGTTTCATGCCCGCAGGTACAGACGCTCAGCTTGGTGATCCACCCACCTAAGACACCTATTCAGCTTTCTGGGAGTGCTCCTTCATCCGGAGCCTATATTTTGGTATATATACTTTTCTATTGCATATGTATATATTCATTCAGGGGTACGGCGGGGCCCTGTCCCGTCATATGATTCTATTACTCTGTGTAGAGGTCTGTAGACATGTATGTGGGCTATGGTTGTCCCTGTACAGATATGTTCGTACGTTTTATGTTTGGGCGGTCCTATCCGCCGCGGCAGCCTTGTCGGCTGCATATGCTTATTTTGATATGCTATGTACATTACGACAGCCACGCTGGCTTTTGTGACGTATGTTGGCTATTATGCGTTCATCTGAGATTATATGTGATTAGTTATATTTATGCAAGTCAGTATGCCAATTCTGGGTGCCAGATGCGTTTGGGTGTCCGTCTCGGACACTAGTCACGGCCTACGGGGTTGGGTCGTGACATCTCTGTTGGTTTCGTGGGCCTTGGAAAATTCTTCATAGCTTCAATCTTTTGAGTATCCACTTTAATGCCCTCATCTGAAATAATGTAGCCAAGAAAAGCCACAGAGTTCAACCAGAACTCGCATTTGGAAAACTTTGCATATAGCTCTTTATCTCAAAGAACTCTAAGCACTGCACATAGATGATCTGCATGCTTAGCCTCTGACGGCAAATAAACCACAATATCATCTATAAACACAATCATGGACAAATCCAAGAAAGGTCTGAATACATGATTCATCAAGTCCATGAATATAGCTGGAGCATTAGATAACTCGAATGACATGACACGAAACTCATAGTGTTCATATCAAGTCCTGAATGCCGTCTTCGGAATATCTTTCTCCTTCACCCTAACCTGATGATATCCCGATCTCAAATCTATCTTCGAGAAATATTTGGCGCCTTACTACTGGTCAAATAAATCATCAATCCTCAGAAGTAGATACTTATTCTTTACAGTCACTTGATTCAATTGCCGATAATCAATACACATTCACAAAGAGCCATCCTTCTTTCTTACAAATAATGCCGGCGCTCCCTACAGTGATGTGCTGGGCCTAATAAAGCCTTTCTCGAGTAAATCCCGCAATTGGTCCTTCAGTTTTTTCAACTCTGCAGGGGACATTCTATAAGGAGGAATAAATATTGGTTGAGTATCTGGCAGCAAATCAATGGTAAAATCAATCTCCCGTTCTGGTGGAATGCTTGGAAGCTCATCCGGAAACACCTCTGGAAACTCATTGACTACAGGGACGGACTGGAGGGTCGGTGATTCTGCTTGCATATCTTGAACTCAAACTAGGTGATAAATATATCCCTTTTTGATCAACTTCCTAGCCTTAAGGTAGGAAATAAACCTACCCCTCGGCGAAGCAGCATTACCCTTCCACTGTAGGACTGGCTCGTCGGGAAACTGAAATTGAACTACCTTTATTCTGCAATTAATGTTAGCATAACAGGAAGCTAACCAATCCATGCCCATAATAACATCGAAATCAATCATGTCTAACTCAACCAAATCTATTAGGGTATGGCGGTTACAAGCTATCACCACACGTACCTCGATATATTTGCTTAGCTATAACTGGATCACTGGCTCAATCAAGTCAGGCTCTATCCCAAACATACCAGCAACAAATGGAGTAACATATGATAAAGTAGAACCTGGATCAATTAGTGCGTATATATTATATGAGGAAACTAATAATATACCTGTGACCACGTCAGGAGATGACTCATGATCCTATCTACCGGCTAATGCATAAACATGGTGCTGAGGCTTACTCAAGCTAGATGCTCCACTCTTTCCTCTACCACGTCCCGCTGGTATCTCAGAAACTTACCCTGAGGGGCGTACTGGCGAATAAGAACTAACTACGGACCTAGTGGGCTGAACAATGCCTACACCACCACTCGATAGACACTCTCTCATCACGTGGCCTGGCTGGACACAAGCATAACTAGCATCCGATCCAAATCGACACTTTTCTAAATGTAATCTACCGCACTGGGCACACCACAGTATAGGTGGTCTCATTTGGACTGATTCTGGTCTATGCTGAGAACCTGATTCTCTAGACTTTTGGCACACTCCTGAATAAGAAGAAAGATCAAATCTAGGGCCTGAAAACTGCTGAGGTGCACTCCTTGCTGAATGAAATGAATATCGGGAATGCTATTGTCTCTGTTCTCCCCTGAACTCACCAGCAATATCTAAGGATCTGGCCCTCTTAACATGACTCCAATCACGCTCGCGCTCTGTCCTCTACTGACGCTTGCGGTCCTCTAAATTCTGTGCATATGCCTGTATGCGGGAAATATCCATGCCCGGCTGTAATGCAGCTGTCGTACACTCATCTATCAAATGTGGCCCTAGACCAGCCACGAAACGATGAACTCTGTCCTCCATCTCAGCCACCATAGCTGGGGCATATCTAGCCAAAGAATTGAAGTGTACATAATACTCCTGAACACTCATACTGCCCTGCTCAATACGCAAGAACCTATCTGCTCAAGCCCGTCGGAATTCTGGTGGTAAATAATGACGAATAAAAGCATCTGAGAACTCTCATCAAATAGCTGGGGGAGCTTTCTCTCCCTTGGACAGCTCCCATGCCTGATACCACTATATTGTAACATCATGGAGCCTATAAGATGCCAGCTCCACTGACTCGACCTCATCGGCCTGCATAACCGTCAAAGTCCGCTGCATACTATCAATAAAGTCCTGAGGATCCGTATTTTGTTTTAACACAGAAAACTCTGGAGGATCTAACCCGAGGAAAGTCTTAACCCTTGCACTACCGGTTCGGTCTCTCTGATCAACACCAACTCCTTGCCGCTGAGCCTGAGCGACTACCACTCTGGTCAGTAACTGTATAGCATCTCGTATATCCTAGCTCGGTACATCTGGCTGAGGAACTGGGGGCACTGGGACCGGTGTTGGAGGCGGTGTATGCGAAGTATGGGATGGGCTGTCACTCTAGGACTCACCCCGAGCCTTGGTAGCCTACTGAGTATGGCTGGTGACCTTACCAGCCACTCCCTTGCCCTTTTGGGCAGCTGTAGCTTTCTTGCGAGGCATCGCTGAAATAAGAACAAACTATTAGGAAGCGAACTCTTAATGCACGGCTCTATCGCACGATCTAAGAGAGAAAGAATGGCAATTTTCTAACTGTAGCCTCCTGTTTATAAGTGTGGTGCATGACACACCCATAAACAAGAATCTACTAGACACGGTTTGTAGACAACCCTAGAATAGAACTGCTCTGATACAACTTCTGTCATCACCCAAACCGTGAGCCGCGACAAGTGCCTGATCTCTAGTCAGCAAGAACCCCTATACTCGTACCTGGATAATACTACATAATAAGGGCCCATAAGTAACTCAATCTGGATTAAACTAACTCATGGAAGAATAATATCAAGAACTGTGCATCATGCGTATATATACTGAAGATAACAATGCAAGCCAACTAGGCTGCTACCTTATCTATACACAAAAGAATGGGAGCCGACAAGGCTATATCACAAGTCATCTACACACAATCGTCTACGGACCCCACCGGAATAAAAGTTGAGGCGACAGACGGACAGGCCCCGTCATACCTATGTACATATCTATATCTCAAAAGTAGCATACCAAAATGAACCACCGCTCCGTATCAAGGAGCGCACCGACCACCGCCGGGATGAATGTCCAACGTGCCGAACCGCCCGTCCGTCTACCTATACCTGCGGGCATGAACGAAACCCCCCGAGCAATAGAGGAGTCAGTACGAACAATGTACTGAGTATGCAAGACATAAGAGTAACATATATAAGGATCATGAAAGTAATCTGAAACTCATAAATAATCTGACTGACTGAATGCATCCGTATGACTGATGATACCTCTGTGGTGTATGATATGCATGCACTCTGTAAGTATCATGTACATCTGTGTATGTGTGTATGTGTGTATATATATATATATATATATATATATATATATATATATAGAGAGAGAGAGAGAGAGAGAGAGAGTAAACTGCCTGACAATATAGGTATGGTGTCATCATCATCATCCCGCGTTCGGGACGGTAGTCATCTCACGCCACCCACTAGTGGTGCTGCCCAGCCATATAGGCACGGTGTAATCATAAATCATCATCCATGTTCGCCCACCATAGTGGTGTTGCTGTGCCATATAGGCACGATGTAAGAAAATAACCATGCATATATATAATGCATGAAAGACTCATGAAAGGCATAGACTCATGAAAGGTATACTCTGGATTACTCTAGATAACATAAAATCTTTGGAAGTCATAGACATAAAACATAGGAAATCAAGGATACGATGAGTCCTGTATTGTCTAAGAGTAGAGTCTTTGGAACTCGCTCGCTTACTTTGTTCGTTCAGATAATAAGGGTCATGCCAAAAGAATAAAAGGAATAGCCTTAACATACCTTGAAGCGTATCTAACCATCCAACGTCCACGTCTTGAACTCGTAAGTCTACAACCAAGATAATATAGGCCACAATTAGACCCTTCATAATACTTACCATCCAATTCAAGTGAAAAAAGGGACTTAACGAAGTTCGGACAACATCTCCTTCATAACTCAATAACCCCTCAATTTCAATTTAACTTAAATATCAACAACAATACTAACAATAACCATGTCAATACTTACATATTACAATATAATCAATTTTGCTCCAAATCATCCCTCAAAATAGCCCTCAAGTCCAACTCTACTCTTTTTCAAATTACAACTTTCATAACTTTAATTCCCTTTGCTTAAAACCACTAAAACTCTTGATAATTAGCTTAAACAAAAAGATAGGAATCATATACATACCTTGAAAATTCTAGGGTTCCAAGAATCAAACTTCAACTCTAATTCCAAAGCTTAACAACTCTAATAAAACCCTAAGAGCAACTTTTCCTTCACAAGCTCGGGTTTACGGGGCTAGGATCTTGCTAAATCTTCACTATGTTGGTGGAAAACATGGAGAGGAATATTCTGGGACTTTCTCTGATTTGGGGAATGAGAATAAGAAGAATAAAACGTGGTGCTACAATATATATAGATGGAACTAGAAATTTCCAGCGATGCAGGTCGACGGTGGGTCGATAGCTCGTCGACGTGCTCAGTCGATCAACCACCTAAAACTTTAGAGGTGGCGGAGTAGGGACGGTGCGCCTTGATGGCTCGTCGATATGTTGACGGCCCGTCGATGGTGACTGGTTTGTGCAGACTCTCCTGACTCGTTCTGACTCGCGTCGATTTGATTTATTTAGCTTCTAATCCTATCGTATTGCGAAGAACGTATACTTATACTTTGGTTCACGTGAGGTAGAGCACTTGACAGCCTAAAAAATCGGGTACGGATCTCCATTCTAAGGGCATACTCAACTAGAAAACTATGGGTTTCTTACGACGAAAATGAGAGGCATAACACCCTACAGGTCATGGCTATTTGGGAAAACAATACCATTTAGCATGTGTGTATGGATATGCGACTGAGTTAAGATATTTCATGAGTTATGGTTGTGTTGGTAATGACACAGTTTGAGTTACTTGTATTGATTCTTTGTTTGTGTAGGCTTGTCTTATTTTGGTGTTGGATGATTCTTGTTGATAATTTCATATAGTTATGTGTTGTTGTGCCTATCTGTCTGTCCTATTAATTTTGTGATTTTATGCATGATACTAATCTTAGTCGGCTTATGATATATACCCGTGCATAGTATTTGTACTGATACTATCTTGCTGCATTCTTTGAGTGCAGATTATGATCGTAAGACGTCTACCAGATCTCATATTTAGCGTGAGGCCAGTTTCCGACAGTTTTGAGGGTGAGCTCCCATCCATGCCAGGCCGCCTGAAGATCTTTCTCATTTTGGATGTCTATTTCATTTCAGACATTTACGTTTATTTCAGACAGTTATGTTTTAGATTCCTTGTACGATGACTTTCGAATTTTGGGGTTGTATTAGTTAGGACTTCCGCACTTTTACCTATTTATGCCATGACTAGACAATTTGGAGATTTTTATTATCATTATATCTTTGAATGTGTTAAAATTGATTGATTAGATGATGACTGGTTAAGGGGGTTGGTTTGCCCACTAGGTGAATTAGTGTGACTGCCACTCACGGCTATTTAGGTCGTGACAGTTGCAGCGAATCCGTCTTCCCCAGCGAGAAAACCCTTATTTCCCAAAAATGGTGAGTCAAAATTTTGGCCAACTTTCTATAGATTTAGACATAGATCGGGTAATATATTAGCATGCATGTCGTTTACACCACATAAGACATCATCATAACAACAAATAGGCCTCTGAATTCGAGAAAATATCAAAACCCTTCAACCAAAAATACTTACTACCCCAACAAGGTTTTACACCCATTTTTCAAGCAAATCTTACGTATTAAACGATGCTAAGACTTTGGGAACATTAAATAATATGCTATAATCGAAGTCTTCCTTCCACACGGAGTCATAAAACCTTGTCTCAAGAACTCAAAATTCTTGCATTGTCCAAAAGTTTAGACATGAAAAATTCAGAATAAAAGCTTATAACAGTTTCCCAGAGTGGTAGAATGGGATACATACCTTGGATGAGTCGAAGATTGATGAAGATTGCCCAGAAAATGGCCCTTGCTTTTGCACCAAAATTTCTGACTTCCTTGTGGTATTTTGAGTAAGACTAGTGAATGAGGAGTGTGGGGGTTTTAAATGGGTGAAGTGGGGCGAGATTAGAGGACTAAGGTGATGAATGAGGGGAGAAATTCATAGGGATTGGGGAGGAGTTTTCGGATAAGAAGGGGGGGGGGTGGTGAATGAAAGTCGAGAGGTGAAATGAATCACCCTCCCCATTTTAAATTTTGTCTGGGTTGATTTTACTGCAGAAGTACGATCACCGCCGAAGCGATACCACTACAGCGGCGTTTCTACCCGCTGCAGCGGCTGGCAATCTCGAGTCGCGGCAGCAAGTCGTGGTCCCACATGTTCAGCCGTAATAAGTTTATCTGCGTTACGCGCTCCAAGATCCTTTCCTGATTTTGTGTATGAACTTAAAGGGGCTAGTGATATTATTGAGAATTTGGTACCTTGTCCCTTCCTTAGTTCGGCTGGTCTAGTAAAGTGTTGTCTCGTGTAGCCTGAGGTATTAATGTCCGCTAGCGGGGGAATTTCCAAATACGAACCCAAAAATAAATTTTGACGAATGTACAAAGAAGTAGACTAGAGATTTTGGGTATATTTCAAATTCCAGTATGAGCTCCATTGAATTATAGCCCTCAGTGTGACAAAACCGTTTAATCCCATACAGGCCTGGGGATGAACAATTGTTTAATTGTTATCTGATGTAACGATCCACCCGGTCGTATTTAGACACCCCGCAACATGTATATAAAAACTGAGTTGATTTGCTATATGATTGGTCCACGGGGAAGTTTTACGTGTAATTTAGGTTATAGACGAATCTCTATGGATTAAAAACTTTGGGGCCGGATATGGCCGCTTAAAAATATTATTTCAGGATTTAATCCCACTTTTCTCCTAAACCTTCTCTAAGTCATCACTTGGGAGAATTTCTGGGCAGAACGCATAGAGACCTGAGCAAGGTAACCTTTCTAACCCTTTTATGCTATCTTTTCTATAGTTAATCCCTCACCGTTAGGTTAAACCTCTTGATGATAATAAATGTGGAGTTCTTGAAATTGATCACACATTAGAAGGATGAAATAGGCAGCATAAACAAAAAATTTGTAGTTCTCTAAATCTTCTTATAGATTCTTGTTTTAGGATGAAGAACCAATCACGAAAAATGATTCTGTCAATATTTAGAGAATAGAATAATTCTTGACTTATTGATTGGGAGCATGAAGGGAAGGTTATTTCCCACGAGTTATAAAGACTAGTAATTAGAGAGTCTAGACTACTACGTATGCTTAAATTTGACTTGCATTTTCGGGTTCATTTTTTTGTAGACCTCTCCGTCATAGCTTCCAGTTGGAAACGGGAAAGTGGAGATTCCATGGACGTTCGTGACAGCTACTCGGCATCGAAGTAGGTTATGGTTTACTTGAGTTATACTTTGATTAGTAAGTTGTATATATGTTATAGAATTGACAGGAGAAAGCATGATTAGGTCTTCAAACACAGACTTTCGTTGGGTATTAGATAGATTGCTATTAATTGTTGAATTATGTGGGCTTATCTTCATTAAGTGAGTAGTTGAATCAAGGTGTATAGTTTTTATGCTTGAGGGAAATATGGTGGTTTTTATGTTCTCAGGGTTGATCAAGTTAGAAGGTGGGGATTCATGTGCGTACTAGTTGACCACCATAGAGTCATGTTGTACCATTGGGCGGGCTGACTTGTGTTGTAATTGCATGTGTCTTCATTAGAGTATTCATGTCGTGATTTAGCAAATTTCGTATTTATGTGATTAATGAGCTGAGTTATTTGGGTCTTGATATGAATTGTGGCATGATGCCATGTGATCTTGATATTGATATTGTTGATTGATTATATTTCAGATTGACTGTTGGACTGGAAATACGTTGAGATACACATGGTGATAAGAAATAGAGAATATATATATATATATATTTATATATATATATATATATATATATATATATATATATATATATATATATATTTCTTACAGGGGGTGAGGATGTGGCCTAGTTAAGAGCTCGTGATCCGAGGTCAGTTCCAGAGCGAGTGGTACATAGACGCCATGGGTCCTCTACAGTTCATGGCTAACTGGGCAAACATTACCAGCTAGCATGTGTGTACATGGATGTGATACTACTATTCTTGCATTGCATTGCACTGGGCTCATACATTATTCTTGTTGATTGGTTGATGACTGGACTTACTCATATTCATGTGTTGGTTGACTTCCATTGATGATATTATTTGGGGTATGAGCTATAGTGTTTTATTGTAACTTCATGGTCCCATTGGCAAATAGAGAAAGGCAATGTTGGAGTGATTCCATTTAGCATGGCTCATATTTGGAAGTACGGTTGACATACTATAAATTTGGTTGTATTGCTTAGTTTTACTTGTATGTGATAAGTGATTAATGACTAATGTTTGATATGTGCGATTGTGCCGTGGTGTCTATTGTCACTTACCAATCTGTTAAATTATGGAGGCTTGATGTCTGTTCTTATTTAATTGTCGTGGGTTACCTGGTCTGGAGTCTGTTTAAATATAACTGTTATCAGTTGGTCCTTACTTCCGGTTGTTGTGTTGGCATGGTAAAGGGTTTTGAGTCTTTATGTCGAAATTGTTAAATTATGGGTAGGATTTAATAAGGTGTTACGATTGTACTTATCTGTTTATTCTGTTTGGTTCTATATCGTATTGCGTGAACTAATCTTTGTTTATTCTGTTTGGTTTTATATCGTATAGCGTGAACTAATCTTTGTCGGCTTATGATGCTTACCGGTACGTGTGGTGTGCTGATGCTACTCTTGCTACATGCTTTTCGGCGTGTAGATGTGTTTCAGATTATGGCTTGAAGGTTTCGATAGTGGAAGTGGCATGCATCTCCCTACAGCTTCTGTGCATCTTATTCCAAGGCAGAAGTTGTGTCATTTTATTTTGAGTTACTCCTCTGTATTGTAGAAGCTCTTGTACATGTCTAGACTAGGTCCCGGGAAGTTGTAATTTTTAAATTTATAAAGAGTGTCGTTATGTTTTCTTACTTAATGTTCTTTTCTACCAGTTGTTAAATTGAAAACGAGTTTTAATAACTGCTAGAAATTTGAGAATATCGATAAATTGCTTGAAGTGGGTGGTCTTAAGAATAAGTGTTTGTAGAACTTTTCCCTCAACACATAATGTATCTTACATTGTGTAACTTAGATATTACAAGAAAGAATAGAAGAATTAAAACAAATACTAAATAACAAACAATAATTTGAGAATATCGATAAACAAAGAGAAAACAAACATGTTAAGTACCGATGAATATGATAAATGATACATCAAACCAAATATATAGGATGGAAAGTATAAAGCTAAGGAAGAAAATTCATATGTGTCTTGCATAATTGTCTGAAGAGTTAACCCACAAATCCTTTTGCAGACCAATGATGCTGGATCAATCATCCTTTGTCAATTTTGCTGATCAATATCTCGAGTTGATCGTGATGGTTTGATAATTCAGCTGTCATACATATATTATTCATACAAACATTATTAACACAGCTCAAAACACAAAAAGAGTAAAATCAAATTGCAAATCAATACAAAATTCACAGTTAAAACAGCAGATGAGTAGCATAATGGAGCGGCAAATAGCTAGGCAAGTCATAAGAATTCTTATTCATGTGAGATTGTTATGGCTTTAGGACTTCAACAATTTTATAACAAATAATAACACTCCTGAATGTAGAAGGAGTCTAAGGAAAATTTATTACCCTAAATGTAGTTGATTTCAAAGTCCTAAATATTAACAAAATAATTATTTTGTCTAGTGTGATATCTATTTGTAAGATTAAAAAAAAAAAAAAAAAAAAGACAAATGCTGAGGGCCTTCATGCTTTATAATTGAAATCTACTGAAATTGTAGATGCAGTAATTTAAGGGGGAAAAGATGCAAATTTATAAACATACATGTAATAAGAATGTGAACAATAACTTACTATTTCGAGTGAAAAACACCAGAGGCTTCTCCAATATATAAATTGGAAATTCCTTCACAAAAATTATGGCTTTAGAAGAAACAATCATAAACAACGCCAACATACATGCGATAAGAATGTAAACAATAACTTACTATTTTGGTTGCAAAATTCTTGAAAAACACAATTTAAATAGGAAGAAATATCTTAAATCACGGATGGATGTTTTTACCGATCTTATTAGACCATTAATGCTAGTTCGACGTATAATCATCGCTTTTCAATCATAAGTTATGCAGCCACCACAAAATTATTCTAACTAAATTTTAGACATAGAAAGTTTACATAATATTACATTCAACTACATTTAAAAAGAAATAGTAAAAGATCTAGCCTGCCTCCAACATAATGAAATTGTTGGCATAACGAACAAACAAACAAATTGATTAAATTTTAAAACGTGATAAAGACAAAGCAAGTTAGTGAGACAGAGATTTACAAGACGAACCAAGACCGGAAGACGGGTAAGAAATTTTACCTACGGAAAACAACGCTTTATATAGTTGTAGGTGGTAGTTTAAAGTGTTTAGGGTTAATATTTAATTTTAGCATTAGTGTATAAGGTAATATTTTTAAGTCCTAAATAGTATGATTTTCTATGTAATCCAAATAAGGAAAGCATTGATAACCAAAATTTTAGATGTATTTTTTGTATAAAATTATACTTATTTAACATTTAACAAAATAGTAAATGATAATTTTGTCTAATGTGAAATCTTTTAATGAAGGGCAAAAAGTTCAATCAACATTTCTAAGGTCTTTCTTGCTTTTAATATAGTATAAATTATCTTGACTTTTGTAGTGAGATTTTTAACGTTACTTTGCTGTTCCTCCCAAAACTCTTCTTCTTCTACAAAAATCCTGCACTTAAACATCAGGAATGTTCTTGCTTTCCTAAGAAGGATTTTTCCATTGTTTGCTCAGTGTAGATTTTCACAGGCTTGTCATATCTACTAAAACTATTTGCGTACAATCCCATAGCAATCTCGTAGAGGAGGGAGCAAATATCATTTTAAGAAAGCAGTTCGCACGTGTTTTAAGCCTCCAATTCTGTGTTCATTGTTCATATGTCAAGCCTTCATCTTTGTATTCTTCTTCATATGTTTTTTGTGTTCTTGGTATGTATTTTCCAACAATTTAAAAATGATAATTGATTAAGAAGAAGATCCTACATTCAAATTTACGAGATGTTGGTAAAGAGAAATCGTGGCTGCATTTTTGTGGTTGTTCGAATATCAGATTCTAATTGAAGTATGAAATGTTTTCACCAATCTAGTGTCATAGTTAGAAATTTGTTTCACCAATTGACCCAACCTACGGCAAATGAAAATAGAAAAGTAATTACTTAAAAAATTGGTTGAGTAGTTGCATATGGAAGTTGAATTTCTGTTGGAGATCAGACAATCCATGTCAATTTTGAAACGTCATTAGAAGCCGATTTTCTATTTGTTTCCTTTTACATTTAATGTCATGGTGTCCCATTTTATGTAAAAAGTTGCAGATTATGGTTTGTTGCCAAACAAGATTAAGAATTGCTGTTGTGATAAGATCATTAAATATGGGGTAATATTATCAAGATGTTGGTGTGGATCTCTACTTTGATAGAGTAGATTTTTCTTTCCGTGGAATAGCCAAAAGGCGAAGAATTTAATGGATAAGATTTAGAGCCCGTTTGGATTGGCTTATAAGTTGGCTTATAAGCTGTTTTCAGCTTTTTTGAGATTTAAAGTCATTTTGTCTTAAAATAAGCTCAAAAAAATAATTGGGCCCATTTGACTTAGCTTATTTAAAGCATTTTTATAAAATTTCGAAAATGGTTATAAGCCAAAAAAAATAAGTTGACTACCCCAACTTATTTTTTTCAAATTTTTATCTAACTTTGAAAAGACTTATAGAAATAAGCTCATCCAAACACCCTCTTAAGAGTTATAGAAGCAAGAAGACGCAACAACAATCTGCTTTCTTTAGCGCACAAAAGCTGCGATTTTGGAGAACAAACTCCAGGATCATGTGACGGTGAAGTTGAAGGAGCGGGATAGACATCAATAGCAAAGTGATGAATCGAAGAGAAAGTGACAACAAAATCGGGTTCTACTTTCTTAACTTCACTTATTTATAATCGATTTATATCTATACTTGGTGATTTTCATGAAATCTATTTTCATAAATATTAGGGTAAATGACTCATTTTGTGATGATCTTGAATTGCATAATTTTTGTGTTTAGATTTGACATATAATGTCGTTACAAGCATAAGATTATGAGAAATTTTATTGTCATGTGTGCAATGCTATGGTGTATTTTATTTGGAAGACCATTCTGGAGTATATTTTCAAATTGAGAAATAACATAGAGTAGTTTATTTGAAAATATCATATTGGCTATGCTTGAAATCTAGTTTAGCACTTCGAAAATGATATGAGAATAAACAATGTTTTAAAGATGTCTTGTATGACTCTTGAGAGAAGCATAATATATGGACTAATGCATCCTGCTCAACAATAAATCTAAGTTTTCATGTATTATAAAAAAATAGAATTATATGAAGAATGGGGGTATTTGTCTTGTGGTTAATTAATTTTAATGAGACTATCAATTAGACAAAAAAAATTATGCTTTCAAAGTGCAAGGATCGTGTCCTTTCATGGAGGGTTGTTATTTAAAAAATTGTGTTCCTTCATGAATACATGAGATTGTGACACCTTTCATTAAGAAAAACTTACTCCAAAGTATGTGGTAATTATTTTGTGCTAGTTAATTTATGTATATGTTATTATAAGCAATGATATGAAGAACATAATAGAAATGAAGAGATTTCTATATTCCTTTCAAAATAAAGGATCACGGATAAATTAGTACCATGTTGGTATCAAGATTAAACGAAATAGTGGGGGTTATGTATTGAGTTAATCTCATTACATTGAGAAAGTGTAAATAAATTTAGTCACTTAAATATAAAAGAGGCCAATATCCTATTTGATCTTAGATCGAGTTAACTAATAATGATGGAAGAATTGTGGCTTAACTTGGGTAAGCAAGCGTGTTGGAAGGGCTAGTAGCCGAGTTTTTGGTTTTCCTTAGAAAATTAAAGATTTGAGAAACTCTAAGTTCCATTCTGGTAACGACTCGTTTGGTCATTATAGTCCTTTTGGCACTTTTGCCCGTTTCCAAGCATTGGTTGGCTCACTCTTGACCCGAGGGGACCGTTGGCACGCTTCCCGAGGTGTCAAGATCGGAGTCGGGTAACTTTGGTGAAAAAATATGCTTAAAAGTGAAAGTGGTTGATCCAAAAGCGGACTTTTGGCCAAACGAACCTTTTTTGAAATTCCATCAATTTCGAGAGGTCCAGATAGTCGTTTAGAATTTGTGTGGGTGTTTGGTTCGGTTCCCAATGCATTCAGATGCATTTCGGGACGTTGGATGGAAAATGGAAATTAAGGCATCGGTGGTTGACTCGGTCAATGAAACCTCCGTTGGGAATTCTGAGGCCATAGGCGCGTTCGTAGCGCGTTTTTATGTGGGACTAGGTAGCTGGTATGTGAGCAGATGGCCTCGGGAGTTAGTGAAAAAATCGGATCGAAGGAAAATTTTGGGCCAAGTTTCTGGTGTCCGCTGCCCGCTTTGGAGGCACCAGCACCGCAACGGCGGCACCGCTGGGGCTGCTGAAGTGGTACGAGCATTTTGGCTTGACCGCTAAAGCGGTCAGGTGGCTACAGTGGTGACGGGCAGTGACTGTTCATTAAATGAGTCTTAAATGAGTCTTAGATCCTCATTATTTCATATCTCGATATTGGGGGTTAGGAAAGCTATTCTTAGAAACAAATTGAAGGAATTCTTGGAGGGAAAACCTTGTCTAATCCTTTACTTCTCTCTAATCACAATCATCTTAGACTTTCCCTTTCCTTTTTCAATCCCTTACAAATGGAACTTGAAGGAGGGTTTTGGGAGATTTTTCTTTAGGATTATTCTTGACAAATTGATGATGTTAATGTTAAAATGTGATGAATCTAAGATTAGCGAGCCCATATCTTCCACTTTTATCGTTGAATTTCGGATTTGGAGAATTAGGGTTCATACCCAATTTGGGGGTTTTTACTAGAAATCAGATTTGGGGATAATTCTTGAGCTAAATCAACAATTAATGACCGGGTTATGATTACCTAGGATTCAATTTGGTATTTTACCCGCGAATATCCCGTTTCGCCCTTGTGGGCCCGTTTTCCCAATTTCTAAGGTTAAAATGGACCTAATTGATATCATAGTAATATTAATATCATTCTCCATGATATCTAACTTAGAATTTTATTATGCTTAGACTACTTTGGTTTTGAGCTTCAGAGGAAGGGCAAGAAGATAGAGTGACTTGTTGGTGTTACGGTTCAGCAGTCCAGGTAGGTTATGGTTTACCTTTGGTGAGACTTCGTATAGCGAATCTCATATTTAGATTATAATGTCGAAGACAACATGTGAACCTTCGGGTGTGGAGTTGGGATGGATATTTCCTTAGGTTGGGCCCTGATGTGTAGGTGGTAGGTATAGAATTCTGCTAATTGTCCTGATTTGAAATAGGATTAACATACCCGTTTTTGGTACTTGTACTTGATATATTATTGGCGTACCCACTGTTGGTACTTGAGTTATTGATATATGTTGGCATACCAAATGTTGGTATTGCGATACAATACGTTGTTGGCATAACCGTTGTGGTATTGGTGATATTGAACTCGACTGTTGGTAATTGACATATGCATTGCACGCATTCTCTCATATTTATCATGCATGGCTGATATCCGGTGATGATCCGGTATCGTTAATTGAGCGAAAATTATAGTTGATAAACTCTTTTACTCGAGTGATTGTGAAAAAGGCCGATGTCCGAAGATCCATTCCGGAATCGTTGTTTATATGAAACTGACACTTGATAAACACTTTTACTTGAGTGATTGCGAGGAGGCCGATGTCCGAGGTTCAATTCCGGAATCGTTGATTTATGAAATTGATATTTGACAACTCTTTTGAGTGATTGTGAGGAGGCCGATGTCCGATGGTTATATTCGGGCATCGTTGTTGCATGACCGATTCTGATATTATTCTAGAATCGTTGTTAGTGCATGGGCTCCGCGGGTCTCCCAGGGTGGTGCCGGTGAGACTCCTACTGTGAGCAATTAGCCAAGGTCCCGTCTGTCTGTTTGGCAAAGATCCGGGATGGGTGGCACATAGACTTCGCGAGTCACGCTGGGTTGTGCTACCGAGACGTTGATATTTCCATCCGGAGTGCATATGTACACCTCATTTGCATAGCATGGCATGGCATCACATTCATACCATTAGTGCACTGCATTGCATTATGACTTGAGTGAGATATCGTGATGACTGTATGTGACGATTTTGTTGTTGATGATTGGACTGCGATGATTCTATTGTGGTGATTGTTTCAGGATCGGATATACTCAGACTTATTATATTAGGGTTAGATACTTGCATAGGTGTTGACAGATACTCGGTTACGATTATATTGTTTCATGCGTGATTAGTTTACTGCTTTATCTGCGTTATTTTCTGAATTGTGTTAACTATACTTAGTCGGCCTATGATCCCTACCAAGATCGTTGTTTGTACCGACTCGCACTTGTCGCATTCTTTATGAATGCAGTATCGGCCGAATCTACTTCTCTAACTCGTGGCTGATCGACTCTTCAGCTTCCACTTGAGTTTTCCAGGGTGAGCATGGCGTCCGCTAACCTCAAAAACTCTTCTGTTACTTATGTCTTGTCTTTCATTCAGAGACATGATTTGAGACAACTTATGTATTATTATTCAAACCTTTAGTATTCAGATTTAGATGCTCTTGTATGACCAAACCAGATGCTTGGGTGGATTTCATTGCTTCCACACTTGTTAACATTATATTATGTGTGAGATTTACGTTATTTTACTTTCTTCCTCTATTTTCATTTATTGTGAATGTTGAGTTAAGGGTTCGCCTACTGAGGTGGGAAAGGTAGGTGCCCGCATGACCTAGGCTGAAACGGGTCATGACAAGTTAGTATCAGAGCCCTAGGTTACCCGATCTTTAATACAAGAGCGTGTCTAGTAGAGTTTCATGGATCGGTACGATGAGCTCCATACTTATCTGCAGGAGGCTATGGGACATTTAGGAAATCTCGCCTTCTTTCTTTCCATCGTGCTACTTTATTCTAACTGGTATCTGGAAAGACCAAATTGGTATCTGACTCTTATCTTTTCTCTCACAGATGGTGAGGACTTGAGCTTCTATGGCCCGAGGTCAGGTGCCGGAGCCCGCAGCTACGGCTGGCACCCGAGGGCGCGCGCGCCGAGGGCGCGCAGCGAGAGGCCGTGGGGCTGCCCCAGCCAGGGGTAGAGCTCCGACGATGGGCCAGCGACGAGAGAGGTCTCCATCTCCCGAGCCCGAGTACCAACCGGGTAGAGACCAGACCGTAGAGGATGGCGTGACCCTAGCACGGACACAGCCTGAGGTTACTTCTGACCAGGCCGTGCATGACACTATGGACAGGATCCTACTTCATCTTGATGCCCAGCAGGCGGCCGCAGGTGTTACTACTCCCGGCGGGGGTTCACAGGCTAGGGTTGGGCACAAACCCTTGAGCAGGGACCCACACGGGTAGCATATTCCGCCGAAGCTATGGCTCCCCACATTGATACTATACCCATCCTTGGTAAGGATATTTGGCCCATGGATGGCACCGTTATGACCGCTACTGATCAGGACCTAGTAGGGAGGTTCAGGAAGTTAGAGCCGTCGAGGTTCTCTCATACTTCGTCTGAGGATGCCTATGAGTTTATGTCACGACCCGACCCGAGGGCCATGACGGGCACCCGGTGTTAACCCACCCGGGTACCTCTTGTCGTACATTCATATTCATATCTAGGTGGACTACATAGCTTACTCATGAATGCTATACATCAATAATGCTAAACTCATTGGGCAACAACACATTTATACCATTATTAACAACTATGCCCACATCAATATACATAAGCCGACGAGGCCATCAAAATGACATACAAATATAAGCCGACAAGGCTTCAAGACATCTAACCATATACAACTGTCTACGAGCCTCTAAGAAGAGTAGGTAACATCATATAGGCGGGACAGGACCTCACCGTGCCCATGGATGTACACAAAAGAATAATACCAAAAGATGTCGCTCCGGATGAAATAGAGCTCCTCTAAGTAGTGCTCGAATAAGAAAGCTATGGATCAAGCTCGTCTCCCGGCCACCGCGCGGCATGACGCGTTGTCCACAAACAAAAGGACGTCAGTACGAATATTATACTGAGTATGTAAAGCATAATCAATATCATAATAGGAGCATAAGAGACAGCATAAGAAATAGCATAAGATGGGAGAATCGGGAGATAGTAAAGCCACCATCATAATTACTTACTTACTTTTCTTTCATAGGGACCTTCCATTTCTAAAGTGTGCTCGTGTACATACTTACATATACATACGTGTTCGTATTCATATTCGTATCCATACCATACCCGACCATCAAGGTTCGATGTTTCGCATACCCGGCCATGACAAGGCTTGGTGATCATACATACCTGGCCCTACCAAGGCTCAGTGGTCTCCGTACCCACTGCAGTGGTGCGCGCGCGATAGGTATAGCTATATAAGCTCGGTGTCACACCCCGATCTTACTAGGGTGTGATGGGCACCCGACCCCGTAACCGGAGCCGAGCGAACCCACTGACTCTACTACGTACTGATTTTTTTTGAATCTCGACGTCAAGTATACATAATAAGATTTCTAAAATACTGGCGTCGATGCTTTTTTAAATCAAATAAACCATGCAACTGTACACGACTTGTATCGTACTACAAACTGACCCCCGAAACCCACGACTGTGTCTGCAAAGTCTCTAACTTCAAACAAGACATCATGGCATAGCACGCTGACTCGGCGACACTCCAGAGCGAACGGAGCTCGCCAACTACGCTGGAACATCTTCTATGCTACCTCAGCTCATCTGGGTGTACCTGCGCGGCATGAAACGCAGCCCCCGAAGAAGAGGGGTCAGTACGAACAATGTACTGAGTATGTAAGGCATAAGTAATAACATTGTAAGAGATATAAACATGAGTAAAACAGGATATCATATCGTGAGGTAAAGATAATAACCTGTACATGTGAACAATAACTGCATGGATACATAGAACATCGCATCCGATAGTAGAGTAACCTGTGTATCTGAGTGCCCCTGGGGGCGGATGCCATGCATGCTAAGTCGCCTTTGAAAAATATTTCTTTTCATATATATATAGAAAGCACAATATGATAATTTGCCGAGCGTCGGCAGCCGATCCATTTAACCACAAGTGAATATATATCCCGCGT
>NW_026726554.1:0-57228 GCF_029784015.1 Lycium ferocissimum
TCTTTTGGCATACACAAGATATTATTTCCAATCACCGTCATTCGACTTTTGAGTCTTAAATAATTTCGGGACTACATCGTAACCACCTATAAGCTTGGGGGTAATCTCATTTTCCCCTATTATGTCTTTTAATTTGCAGGCTTTCTAACACACGAAAACACGGGATGTAACAATCACCTTGGCCCACACCTTGCCGCTGAGCCTGAGCGGCAACCAACTGGGTCAATAACTGAATAGCCTCGGTCATTTGTTGGCCTGAGGCGCCTGGCGGAGGGACTGGGGGTACTAGAGCTGGAGCTGAAGCCCCTTCCCGCTCCTCTGGTAGGGGTGGAGTAGGGGAGGTCCGAGATAGAACCTCATTATGAGACTCACCCTCTTCTATCTCAACCGGTGACTCCCGTTCGGTCCTTCTCCCCGCCACCGTCTTGCCCTTCTGGCCTGCTGTAGCCTTCCTCTTCACAGGCATCGCTGAAATCATAACACACGATTAAGAAAAGGGAATCCTGATAACATAGCTCTATCGCACAATCTAAGATAAGAAAGAAGGTCAATTATTCCTCAAATGCTCTGCAGCCTCCTGTTTATAAGTGTGGCGTGCTTCACACTCATAAATAGGACTCTACCGGACACGGCTCGTAGATACTCCCTAGGACGAATTGCTCTGATACCAGTTTTGTCACGACCCAACTGAAGGGTAATGATGGGCACCCGGAGTTGGCCTACCGAGTACTTCTGAACATACACCTCATAATCACCTCTAAGTGGGCCATAAACTAGCTCATATGCATCAAACTTTGTAAGGACGAATATAACAATATAATGGCACATTATTATGTAATCACCAACAATCATGCCCATAAACATAAGCCGTCAAGGATGTCTAAATACTATACACCAAAATGTATGGACGAGACTACAAAATATCTAGATACATGCATCGGCCTATGATCCTTTATATACAGAATACAAGAATCCATAAGGACGGGGCAGGACTACACCGTGCCTGAATATATACACAAAAGAGAAGTACCAATAAGCGGTAGCTCCGGGACAACTGAAGCCTTTCTGGAACCCCGCTGATAAAGCTCCTAAGGGGCAGGTTCGTCTATCCATCCACCTGCGGGCATGAACGCAGCGTCTACAAAAAGGGACGTCAGTACGAATAATGTACTGAGTATGTAAGGCATAAATAATAACATAATAAGAAATATGGAACATAACATGAGATAAAGGTAGCCTGTACATCTGATTGCCTCATAAGGCGGATGTCATGCATGCTAGCTTTAACTTCTTTTAAACAACATTATAAATACATACAAGTAAAATGCCTGACCATATAGGTATGGTGTTATGCTGCCCGGCCACTTAGGCACGGTGTTATCATCATTAGCCTGCGTCCAGGCCTCCCGCGTCCGGGGTGTAAGCTGCCCACTGCAGTGGTGTGTCTGCCCGGCCGCCTATAGGGCAGCGCGGTGTTATTTAGCCCAGCCATGTAGGCACGGTGTTATTAAAATACATACATAATTATAAAGCATGCATGAGAGCTCAAGTAAAAGCCACATCTCTATCGGAGTGACGTAAGGTCAGAAACCTCCAATTTATATTATGGAATAATCATCATCGCTATATCTCACCTCGAAGGAACAATTCATAAGGTGAGATCAAGAACAATGTACAATTCAAGAAATTTGTGAAATAAACTCGATACTCTCATAATAACATTAAAATCATAGCTTTGGAACTTCTAGAATTAGAATCACCATCACCATTATCTTCATAAAGCATACTCATTCTTAGCTTCATAGGAAACTCTTGGAATCATGAATCTCCAACTTTTGAGGATAAGGGCATTATGGAAAACATCTCATCTTTAGTATCATAGGAAGCTTTTAAGAATCATGAACTTCTAACTTTTGAAAGTGAGAAGATTATGGAAACATATATGGAATCACAACATAAGAATCATGCCTTTTGAAAGAAAGGGACTAGCCTTAACATACCTGATTAATCTCCTACGAATTAACGCTTATTATCCCGAACGTGTAAATCTACATTTAAGAGAAATTATACTACTGTTAGATTTATCTTCATATGTCCATCTCAAGTTTTTAAATCAAAGTCCTTTAGAATCTGCCAAAATTCGGGCAGCATCTCCCCTGTTTATATGCCTAGCCCGAAATCATAATTTCATCAACCAATACCTCAGCAACAACAACACCAATGACATCATCCTCAATACCAGAATACTCTATAAAAGATCCCACACGATGTTTATCCAATTTTTCAACCAACAAATTCATTATACAACTATTTCATAACTTCATTCCCATATTTAAACCTAAATCAATACCAAAAAGGGAAGATTCATACCTTATTCCCGCAAAAATTGCAATGTCTTCAATATTGACCTTAAATTCCAGCCCATATTTACCGCAATGCGATATTATAATCGCGACTATAAGACGTCGGAACCTGAATCCGGAGGTTAAACTTGATTTGTGTTAAAATTTGAGGTTTGGAGCTTGGGAGAGTTTTCCAGAAAATTAGAGAAGTTTTGGGAATGTTTTGGACCAGAAATGAGGGGGGTGAGCCCCTTTATATAATGTTCCAGATTCTGTCCAAACCGACTTAAAATTTACTCAGTGCATTTGCGCTGAGTTGTCCCTTGGCTCCTATGCGCGTTCGCGCCACCCTCAGGTGCGTCCGCGCAAAGTTAATCCCCGCTCTGGCAGCCTGTATTAGAATGGTCATAATGCTTGATCCCGATGTCCGTTCGATGCACGGTTTGTTGCGTTGGAAACTAGACTTCCTGAACTTCATTTTAGGCTTTTTCTTTGCCCCAAAACTCCTCATATACTAAAAGATATCCTTTCTCCAAGTTGGGCCAAAATTGCCCCCATAGTCATAAGTTAAGCACATTTGATCTCATATATCTTTGGAAGCAACTCCAATGTCCACGATTGAACAACTAACACTTAGCGAATCTCAATGTATGAACTTACGAGGTGTAACATTCCTCCCTCCTTAGGAACATTCGTCATCGAATGTTAAGCTCTTAAGGATTTCTACAAAAAAAAATTCTAGAGTTTCCCCTGTAATTGCACCACTACCACCCTGTCACAACAATCCAAAATATACAATGCCTCACAGGGCTACAGCATCAATATCCATTTTGGCCCCACACGACCAAAAAGTCATTCACAGAAGCAATACATACCTGAAAGTGCTGGTGTCTCTATCTGGAACTCTTCTGGAGGTGGAAATAAGTGCGGATATCTAGACTTCATATCTTCTTTTGCTTCCCAAGTCATTTCCTCTCTGTTATTATTTCTCCATAGAACTTTGACTGAGGCCACGTCCTTGGTTCTAAGTCTCCGAACTTGCCTATGTAAAATGGCAATAGGTACCTCATCATAGGACAGTCTCTCGGTAACTTGGACATCGTCTACAGGCATAATTCTGGAAGGGTCTTCCACACACTTTTGAAGCATTGAAACACGAAACACTAGGTGCACTGACTCTAATTATGAAGGCAGATTCATAGGCTACTTGGCCTACCTTGCGCACAATCTTGTAAGGCCTAATATATCGAGGACTAAGCTTGCCCTTCTTGCCAAATCTCATTACGCCTTTCATCAGCGACACTTTCAAAAATACCCAATCATTAACTTTAAACTCCAAGTTTCGTCGATGATTGTCTGCGTAGGATTTTTTACGACTTTGAGCTGTTAACAACCGATCCTGATTAAGCTTGAAATTTTCTACCTCTTGATGGATTAAGTCTAGGCCTACTAACTTTGTCTCTCCTACTTCAAACCATCCGATAGGCGATCCGCATTTCCTTTCATATAGGGCTTCATATGGGGCCATCTGAATACTAGAGTGGTAGCAATTGTTGTACGCAAATTCAATAAGCGACAGATGATCGTCCCAGCTACCTCTAAAATCCAACACACAGGCTCTTAGCATATCTTCAAGGGTCTGGATAGTGCGCTCAACCTGTCCGTCAGTCTGGGGATGAAATTCTATACTAAGCTTCACTTGTGTTCCCAAACCTTCTTGAAAGGACCTCCAAAATTTAGCTGTAAATTGAGCTCCTCTATCCGTAATAATGGATACTGGAACATCGTGGAGTCGCACTATCTCTTTGATGTATAACTTTGCATAATCTTCTGCGGAGTACGTAGTGATTTCGAGTGACACGAAGTGATTCCGGTGCCAAAAAACCCAAACTACTTGCTCGTTTCCCTTTCTTTTTCTTGTAGCAACGTAGGGGGCTAATTCCAGGTGAAGGGAGATTAGGTTTTCACTGGTTCAAATGATTCCAAGGTAAGTTTATGCTTCTCCTTCCCTTATCTAGGTTTCTACGTGTTGTAGCTCAATAGTAAAGATTAGAACTTGCGAAGCTCACAAGAATAGCATGTTGTTTGTTGTTGTGCCACTGCTGGCTGGTTGTGAACTTGTTTTTAAATTGAATTCATGGCTGATTTACATGAGAATGGGCTTAATTATGTACTGAAGGTTGTGTTGCTCGAATTGAAAGAAAAAACAAGTCAGAAACGTGTTTTAGTAATCTGAAAAATCAGTTTTAAGGTTGCTGAACTTTATGGATCAAGTTTTCTTGTTATTTTGTGAGATATAAGGCTGGAAAATTGGAAGAATATACTTTTCATCATGTTATAGATATTTTGGAGTTAAAGTAAGAAATTCATAAGGGGTGACAAGGGTTGTATAGGTTCCAATCCAAGCTTGCCGCTCATCGTGATATGTTGATGACTTGTTAATGATATATTGTACCTTGTTATTTATGTTGTTCTTGTTATGTTTTTCTAGTTTTTGTTGATGATGTGGAGTTGGAGGAAGTCAAAGTTACAGGGGAGATTCTGCCCAACTTTATATAGAAAAGTTACTAACTTAGAGATTCAAACTAAGTTCCTTCTTGGCTTTAATCATGGACCTTGTTGTATTAATGTAGATTGAGTTGTATTGTGGGATGCTTTGAAAGTATTGAGGAGACAAGGAGATCGAGGTATGTTAAGGTTAATCCTTCCTTCTTTTGGCATGATCCAAGTAAACGAGACGTTAACGAAATGTTATACCATAAATTGGATGTACTCTTGAAAGCTGAACATGTCCATGTCATTCATTACTATGAAATGTATTTCAAAGCATGTCTAAATATGTTCATAACGTAATCGGAGGGTGAACGACTATAGGTCACTCTGAAAGATGCTCTAATGATCCTAAAAGGCTCTTCATGCATTTTATGTATATTATGTAAACGAGTATTGGCGTTATATACGCATATACAGTAACTATAAGGGCATGGCTATGGTATTCCTACTTTACCACCGAGCCATGGCCTGTTGGGCAGTTATGTATTCTGATTTACCACAGAGCTACGGTCGGTCGGGCAGTTTTGTATTTACCACAGAGCTACGGCCGATCGGGCAGTTATGTATTTACCACTGAGCTATGGCCAGTCAGGAAATTATGTATTTACTGTCGAGCTACGGTCGATCGGACAGTTATGTATTTACCACCAAGCTACGGCCAGTCGGGCAGTTATGTATTTACCACCGAGCTATAGTCGATCGGGCAGTTATGTATTTACCACCGAGCTACGACCGATTGAGTAGTTATGTATTTACTATCGAGATATGGCCTATCGAGAAGTTATTAATTTAGCATCAAGCTACGAGTAGTTGGGCAGTTATGCATATACCACCGAGCTACGACCGGTCGGGCAGTTACAACTGATTAGGTTAGGCAGTTGAGTAGTTAGAATTACGTCGTGGATATAGTCTCATAGAGTGAAATTATAGATAATTATGATCATTATGCATATGATGTCCCACAGTGGCCCTTCAAAGGTTCAGGTTGACTCGTATCTCTCTCTCCTTTATGATGTCTTACTATTACATTGTATTTTCGCTTTACATATTCGGTACATTATCCGTACTGACATCTTTTTTCCTGGGGAAGCTGTGTTTCATGCCACACAGGTTCAGACAGAGTGCTAGAGGACCCTCCTCGGTAGGCTGCCTCTAAATATCAGCTTTTGTTTATGAGCTCCATTTCTTCCCAGAGCATTATCGATTCAGGGTTATGTATATGTTATTTTGTCTTACAGGTATGTCGGGGGCCCTGTCCCGACATATGTATGACGACTATGCTCCTTATAGGATTTGCAGACGGTGTCCTATGTGTAGTTATGGCTATGTCGACCTTGTAGGCCTCATGACGTGCTGGTCTATTATGACGACATTTTATACCCGCATGTATGTATATATATCCTTTTGGATTGTCTTTCATAAGTTAACCTTTGATTACCTTTTTTGGATGCATAATAATGTAGCTTGAATGGCCTATGACAAGTCTAATGATAAATGGATAGTAAAGTATGATGGCGCTCGGTTGAGTAAGGCACTGGGTGCCGGTCGTGACCCTTCGATTTGGGTCATGACAAACTTGGTATCAGAGAAGGTATGTCTTAGGGAGTCTGTAAGTAGTGTCTAGTAGAGTCATACTTATGGGTGTGTTGTGCACCACACTTATAATCAGGAGGTTACGGGGCATTTAGAATGGTTATCCTTCCTGCTTAATACTAGATTGTGAAATAGAGCTGAGTTATAGGGAGTGAAATTCTTAGCCCTTGCCTTGTTATATATACAACAATGCTTGTGACCAGGAAAGCTTCAGCTAGTCAAAAGGCCAAAGTAGTGGCCACCGAGGGCAGGTGTAGAATACCAAATTGCCACAAAGAGGGCCGGGGAGTGAAGCCCCAAAGAGGAGTGTGACACCCTCACCTAGTTCCCCAACTCCGCCCACCTGAGGAGCTGAGGAGAGACCCAGTACCTCCAGTTCCTCCACTTGTTACTCATGATGAGATTATAGATATACGGAGTGTAAGACGAGCCGACTAGATTGGGGATTGCAAGTCGTCAGGAAGATCATATAGGTAATGACGCATGTTCTACTGATAGGGTTGTGAGTGCTCGAGTTAAGGATATTATTAATCTCGACCCCAAGAGTTTACCGAAGTTAAGTCTGAGGACCCGGCAACTTCGTTGATCAGATGTTGAGGACCTTGCGGGTAATGCATGCCAGTGATATTGAGGCTGTTGAGTTAGCATCCTATAGGTTACGGGACGTAGCAGTGGGATGGTATGAGACTTGGGAGCAGACTCGAGGGCCAAATGCGCCTCCAGCAGTATGGGAAGAATTTTCGGAGGCCTTCTTGCGTCATTACTTGCCGGCGGAGATTCGTCAGGCAAGGGTAGACAAGTTCTTGGCTCTTAGACAGGGGAATATGAGTGTAAGGGATTATAGCCTCCAGTTTGATTCCATGGCTAGGTATGCCCCCTCGATTGTGGTCGAGATGGAAGATCGAGTACACCGATTTGTGATCGGACTTGAGCCTCACTTGATTAATGGGTGTACTACAGTCGCTTTGCTTGACAGTATGGATATATCTCATATCCAGGCGTATACTCAAAACCCGAATGATCGGAAGAGACAACAAGGTGAGGACCGTGATAAGGATCAGCATAAGAGGGCTAGGTCTGCTAGCCAACTTGAGGGTTCTCGGGGTGGTCCTAGGCCACACTATCCTACCGATAGTGTACCCCCATAGTTTTAGAGGCCACATTATGATGGATTTGTTTATTCTGAGTCAAAGTCGCAGTTCGAGGGCTTTGGATTTCAAAATCAATGGGAGGATCCGCATGAGATAGGTCACCTCCCCCATGATGCAGTCAGTGTGGTAAGGCCCATTCTAGGCGGTGTCGTCAGGGTTCTAATGTATGCTACACGTGTGGGGGGCCCAATCACTATATGCGAGATTGTTCGATGAGGGACAGAGGTAGTATTGCTTAACTAACCAACCGGTGAGCAGCGCCTTGTCATCTTCGGGTCCCCGCAGAAGGACTACAAGTACGCCAAAGAGAGGCGAGGCATGGGTGGAACAAGACATATATGCCTTGTCTAGCCATCAGGATGAAGAGTTACCACCTGACATTGATACAGGTATATTAACAGTTTTCCTTTATTGATAGATTCAAGATTCCACTTTGTTAAATGCCACCCTGTTCATTGCTAAAAGTTGAGTATGCACCGGAGTTATTAAGTTAACCTTTGGAGTTGTTATACCAGTGAATGAATCTGTAATGATTAAGAAGGTATATAGAGGTTGTGTAATGATAATGTATAGCCATTTTACCTTAGAAAGCTTATTAGGGGTTGGAGATGATGGATTTTTTATGTAAAGCGGGTATGGAAGCTGTTCGAATATCGGTTTGGTTTAAGTTATATGTTGGTTCAACATGATGGGGAAGCATGAAAGGAACTATCTTATATCCAAATTGGGAGTTGGGCACAATTGTGCATAAATGGAAGACACGTTAATTTGACATAGGGTGACACGAGGTGAGTATCATGATCTTGATTCTGGCATTTATATTGGATGGTCGTGTGAGGCCAGGAGTTATTGTTGATTGTTGTAGCTATGTGTGGCGTTTGTATTCTGTTTCTGACTGCATAGTAGGTTGGTAGTAGTACGATTACAGGGGAGACTCTGCAGAAATTTTTGTAGACCTCTAAGAGTTTAATATTCAGATTAATGCTCGGGGGGGGGGGGGGGAAGGATGTTACATCCCGTATTTTCGCTCAATATATAACGACTTTGTTAAGGTTGACGAATGCACTTAAACGTGAGAAATGGGATATTGGACAAACAAAAACGAGTTGTCTGCTTACCCGACGTGCCTGCTTCACCTACTCACTTCTCGTCCTACTTGCTTGAGCTACTTAACATGTGTCGTGTTTATTAAACGAGGACAAGACATATATTTAAATTAGATAGGGCCAGCAGGTGACACACCCTAATTAAACAAGTAGGTGTGTCACCTACTTGCTAAAAGGAAAGGCTAAGATTAATTCCCCACAGAGGGGGTTTGTTGAAACAGCCAATAGGGGCCTTTTAAGGGCTGGTTTACCTCATTTCTTTCACTCATTTTTTTAGACCAAGAACATCAGATAGAACTCCTGCAACTCCTTTCCCAAAAATCCCACACAAACCCTAGGTGATGCGAGTGATACGAAGTGATTCTAGTGCTGAAAACCCCAACTGCTTGCTAGTTTCCCTTTCCTTTTCTTGTAGTTGTGTTGGGGGATAATTCCAGGTGAAGGGAGCTTAGGTTTTCACTGGTTCTGATCATTCCAAGGTAATTATGATTCTCCTTCCCTTATCTAAGCTTCTACGAGTTGTAGCTCGATCGTAAAGACTAGAACTTGCGAGGTTCGAAAGAATAGCATGTTGTTTCTTGTTGCGCCACTGCTGGCTGGTTGTGAACTTGTTTTTAAATTGAATTCATGGCTGGTTTACATGAGAAGAGGCTTAATTATGTACTATTTTTTGTGTTGCTCAAATTGAAAGAAAAGACAAGTCGGAAACGTGTTTTAGTAATCTGAAAAACCAATTTTAAGGTTGTTGAACTTTATGGACAGTTTTCTTGTTATTTTGTGAGATATAAGACTGGAAAATTGGATGAATATACTTTTCATCATGTTATAGATATTTTTGAGTTAAAGTAACAAATTCATAAGGGGTGACAAGGGTTGTATGGGTTCCAATCTGAGCTTGCCGCTCGTCATGATATGTTGATGAGTTGTTAATGATATATTGTACCTTGTTGTTGATGTTGTTCTTGTTGTTGTTGATGATGTGTGGAGTTAGAGGAAATCAAATTTATTGGGGAGATGCGCTCCCAAATATATATAGATAAGTTACTAACTTAGAGATTCAAACTAAGTTCCTTCTTGGCTTTAATCATGGACCTTGTTGTATTAATGTAGATTTAGTTGTATTGTGGGCTGCTTTGAAAGTATTGAGGAGACAAGGAGATCGAGGTATGTTAAGGTTAATCCTTCCTTCTTTTGGCATGATCCAAGTAAACGAGACGTTAACGAAATGTTATTCTATAAATTGGATCTACTCTTGAAAGCTGAACATGTCCATGTTATTCATTCCTTTGAAATGTATTTCAAAGAATGTCTAAATATGTTCTTGAGTCCCTATTGAGGCATATGATAAATATGTTAATGTTCATAACGTAATCGGAGGGTGAACGACTATAGGTCACTCCGAAAGTTGATCTAATGATCCTAAAAGGCTCTTCATGGATTTTATGTATATATGTAAACGAGTAATGGTGTTATATACGCATATACAGTATCTATAAGGGCATGGCTATGGTATTACTACTTTACCACTGAGCCAAGGCCGGTTGGGCAGTTATGTATATTCATATTTACCACCAAGCTGCGGCCGGTAGGGCAGTTATGTATTTACCACCGAGTTATGGCCGTTCGGGCAATTATTTATTTACCACCGAGCTCGGCTGGTCGGGCAGTTACCATCGAGCTATAGTTCGTCAAGCAGTTATGTATTTACCACCAAGCTATGGCCGGTCGAGCAGTTAAGTATTTACTACCGAGTTACAGCCGGTCGGGCAGTTATGTATTTACCATCGAGCTACAGTCGGTCGTACGGTTATGTATTTACCACCGAGCTATGGCCGGTTGGGCAGTTATGTATTTACCACCGAGCTACGGTTGATCAGGCAATTATGTATTTACTACCGAGCTACAGCCGGTCGGGAATTTACCACTGATCAGTTGGGCAGTTGAGTAGTTAGAGTTACGACATGGATATAGTCTCATAGAGTGACATTATAGATAAGTATGATCATTATGCATATCATGGCCCTCAGTGGAACTTCAGAGGTTCAGGTTGACTCGTATCTCTCTCTCCTTTATGATTTCTTACTGTTACGTTTCATTTTCACTTTACATACTTGGTACATTATCCGTACTGACGTCCCTTTGCCTGGCGACGCTATGTTTCGTGCCACGCAGTTCGTATGCATTTCACTGTAGGACCCCACGCCGAGGGCCGCCTGCTGCATTTCGCTTTTTGTCAGAGTCTCCATTTTCTCCCAAAGCATTACCGAGTCAGGGTTATGCATATGTTATTTTGTTACCTTTCCCGAATTATGTATGACAACTATGTTTCCTTAGAGGCTTTGCAGACTGTGTCCTGTGTGTAGCTACGGTTATGTCGGCCTTGTAGGCCTTATGACGTGTCGGTCTATTATGACAACCTTTTTGACCCGCATGTACGTATATATATATATATATATATATATATATATATATATATATATATACTTTTTGGATTGTCTTTCATAAGTTAAGCTTTCATTACCTTTTTTTGGAGGCATACTAATGTAGCCTGAACAGCATATGACAAGTATAATGATAAATGGATAGTAAAGTATGATGGCGCTCGGTTGAGTAAGGCACTGGGTGCCGGTTGTGATCTTCCGGTTTGGGTCATGACACGTTTAACCTCTAATTCTTACGACACTACCCTGACATCATCTTAACTCACCAATATGCTTATGAATTACCTTGACGTAAAGGTACGTGGTGTTACATCCTTCCCCCCTTAGGAATATTCGTCCTCGAATGTAAACGACAAGCCGAGGGAGTACTACCTCTTATGGTTTTCCTGAAAATTTTGATAGAGTCTCCCCTATAAACGGGACTACCCAAGACCTGCCAAACTGTCAAAACACAACCTATATGCCTTACAGGGCTATACAAACAACATATACGAATATCGGGCCTTACACGATCATTTTGTGTCGACAATACACCATGAAGAGCACAATATATGTGCATACATAGTTTAGATTATCCATTACCTCGTATACTTATAGCTCTTGGCTGGCGACACCATATAACCCTGAATATGCTCATTATCTACACATAAGGTTAAGAGTAAGTTTAATTTTCACATAAATGACTAAGGAATAAACACTAACCAACGAGTAAGCAGATACACAGTCAATACAGTCACTACGCATATTCAAGTAAGACTCACAGTAAAATAACCAAAATAAATCTCATTAATTTCCAGTCACAGCCTAGGTGGAGGTCTTTAACCCTTGAGTCCGTCAAATTTCTAAGCAAACTACCTTACAAGCAAGCAATCAGCTCAAATAAATAGTCAACCAAGAAATCAAGAGGAAATGTGCCATGCAATGATAAGAAATGCAATGCGGATGAAATGCGATGCTATGCAATGCCTCTCAGGCCTCCTTTCCAATCACTTACACACATGCTAAGGGCAATGCCTCAAAGTCATGACCCATGAGGGACCCGCGAAGTCCATGTACTCACACAGAAGATCATTGCCGCTTGGGCCCACACAGATGATCATTATTGCCATTGCCACTTGGGCCCACACAGATTATCATTATTGCCAATAGCCACTCGGGCCCATACCAAAATACCATTGTTTCCACTGTAACCATTCATGCACGTGAATGGATGATATGTAAATGCATGGAATCAGATTCATCCACATCTCAATCATGGAATCAGTAATGAACATCGAAATATTAGACACAAATCAAACAATCAACATGTAGTCATTTCCTATTCATGAATTAAATGATATATCAAGAAGACAACAACACAAACCATAATCACATCTCTTAAGTAAATATGGCGACGAGCCCATATAACAACATCCATACCAAATCACTGGGTTTATCACCACCACCATGCCCGAAGGCCTATCATGCTTTCCCCGTCAATAACTACCATCTATGTACGTTCGATAATCGGAGTCTAAACATAAGTAAGTCGTAACCTACCTTGAAGGCCGAGCAGGAGCCACGAATAATCAAGCCAAGCCTTTTTTTTCCGGAGTGCTTCCAAGCAATGAAAGTCTATCAAATATAAGTTCTACGTTAGAATACGAATCTATGAATACTATCACGACCCAATCGGAGGGCCACGACGGGCACCGGGTGCTAACCCATTCGGCACTCTTATCGTACATGCGTATTCACATATAGGTAGACCACACAGCATAACGCTAGAAAGTTTCAAATCTCCGTATCCCCGTCACATATCATACACAGCATATCGCCATACACAGCATAACACCAAATATAGCGGAACCCGACCCTCGAGCGAGGAGCTCGGTGAACCATAAACACAGCATAACACCGGAGTATATCATAATGCGCACGACATGAACGTAGCCCGGACTTGCCGAAAGATATGACGAATGCACGAGCGGAGTCGTGGAGGAATCATATACATAAAATCATTGTCATAAATCCAAAAGGTAAGTAAAATAGTCATAATTGAAATCGGAATAATAATTACAACATTTTCTTTCAAAAGTTGTTGAAATCACATAAAGGAGCGTTGCGGGACCCACGGACGAGTATAAACTCGAGCTGGGCCCGCTTATGGAAAACATACTCGTCTAACATCATACAACCTTCTACGAAAATCTCAAGGCAATCCGAGCTTTTCTATGAAAGTTATGGGCGTTCGTAGTTTTTGAATCGTTAAAGAATAAACTCTTTAAAAAAAAAAAACTTCCATGCAACCTTTACAAATCAAGAATTCCAAGAACATAGGATCAATATTTCATAACATCAACATATGAATATCAAGAAACAAAATGCGTATCATAGACATGCTCGGATTGTGAGAATAGAGTTTCCTCAGAAGTTAAGTTCGTGTCATAGCCTATTTTTAACTAAGGCATGCCAAAGAAAGAAGGTTACTTTACATACCTCAAACGCTCTCCAATATGATCCAAACTCAAGCTAAACCCAACCTACGTCTCGGGCTGCCCAAGGTCTACAATTAAGCCATAAGATGCCAAACATTAGCTAGAGACATTTTGGGCAATTTCAATTTCGCCCTTAATTCTACAGAAATTTGGGCAGCATTTCCCCTATAAATAGGCCACCCCGAGAATTTAACTCGGCCAAATCAATCACAACAACCAACCTAGCAACATCCATAATCAATCCGAAAGGCAATACAACAATAATAACTCTCTTTTCCATTATTCAACAACATTCAATATATTTGATTCAATGGCTTACGTTCAAGCCAACACTAACGCTTATACCTTCACATACTCATCCAAACCCATATCAACAACATTTAAAGACATTCTAAGCAATTCACATAACATTTCCAACAATCCAAAAATTGCTCCAATCTACCCGAATTCAGCCCCCAAACCCGAGAACCTCACTTTAATACATTTCTCATTTTCAAATCATGATTTGCACCAACAATTCACATTCTAACAATATTATTCTCATCAATATGCAAATTACATTAAAGGTACAATAATCTTCAAATCAGTCCACAACAATCACAACATCCATTTGAGTCATTAAACATTCATTTCCAACATAGGATTCATAACGACGACGACTAAAACATTAAGCGATATTAACGCGTTCTTGTCATATTCCATGATCATTTTCGGCCAACACACAACATATATACCTATTGATGATTCTCAATCATTTCTTAACCCTACAATGATCACAACATACTAACTAGACCTCAATTCATGGCTTCAATACAATACAACACACACACACCCTACACGGCTAAATCTCACATACATGGGCTCAACTCCAACACACTATATTTCATGATATTCATCCATTTTACCATACTACAACATACATACAACCTTTATAACCCATAAAACATAATCAATTCTTACCTTTCCTCTTCAATTCCACAATAGGCTAGGGTTTCCAAAGATGAAAACTAGCGGGTTGATCGCTCCAACGACACTGCCACGCTACTTAGGGACCTCAAAATAGTGGGTTTGCATCAACAAAATATTTTTAGGATGGCTTGAAATGAACTTCAATTTCTAGGAGCTTTGGCGAGAGCACCACTTTCTCCACTCTTGGTCTCTTATTTTTTTCTAAGTGTTAAAATGAATGAATGAAGACTAGAAGTCATCTTTTGTGCTAGTGGAAGACTTATTCAAGTGTGCCTTTGTTACATTCCGTATTTTGTACCCTCGGGTAAGTCGAGGCAAGTGACACAAGTTGCGTATGGAAAATTGTAAAGTTGGAATATCAAGAAAGGCCAGGGGTAAAAAGGTAAATTCGCGAAATGACTCATGGAAATACGGAGAAAGGCTAGGGGAAAATTTGGAACGAAGGGAAATATTTTTCATGAAATGAGAAAAATTTGCTAGAAATTTCAAGAAAAGGGGCCACTTGGCCGTGGCCCCCACTAGTAATATTTGGCCAAATATTTTCAAGCCAAGTAAGGGAGAATTTGTTTAATTCTCATTGGAAGGGACTAAGTATATAAGAGAAAAGATGACTTGTTCATCTCATTTTTTTCTAGACATTTCAAGAAAAGCAAGAACAAGAAAAAGAAGGAGAAAACTCAAAGGCCTTTCGGCCATAGAGAGAATTCCAAGGAAAACTTCAAAAAAATTCTTCAAAAATCATTTTCTACCAAGTAAAGGGTGCTTAACAAGGTGGAGTTGTTGTTGGAGCAAGAAAGATTCATAATCATATAAGTGCCAAGTTGTAGCCAAGTGAGAAGTGAAGAAGAAAGGTGAGTATTAATCTTGTTTTGTGTGTTATATATGGTTTATATGTGTTGTGGTATGCTAAAATGGATGAAATTCATGAAGGAGGGAAATATAGTACATGGTCGTGCATATATATATGTGTGTAGGAGTCATGATTCAATTATGTTATCTAGTGTTTGGTTGTTATGGTTGTGAATGATATGTAGAAATGAGTAGAATTTATGAAAATATGAAAGTTTGTGAAGTGGGTGTGTTGTTTGAAAGTTGGCCGTGAGTATGTGTCAATGTGTAGGAAATATGAATTGAATTTTATGTGGTAATCTAGTTGTAGTTATGGTGGAATTTGTATTAGAAGTGAGAGTTGAATGAATTAGTGGAAGTTGGAAATTATGGTGTGTGGCCGTGTGGTGTATGTTGATAATTGGAAGCTTTTGTATATTGAAAAGTAATGTTCTTGCATGGATAGCATGTAATGATATTAGTATGATGTCGTTAGAATATATATTGTAAGGTTGTTATTGTGTTCATTGAAGTCGGAAGGTTTTGAAGAAAGTAGTAAATTGAGATCATGCATCTTGAATGGAATATGTGAATTGCTAGTATGATTGTTGAATCATGTTAATAGTTTGGCCGGGTTTGAATTCCTTGATTGTGGTTGATGAGAATTTGGCTATGTTGAATGTTGAGGATGGTATATTTACATAGGAGGTGCTGCCGAAATTTCGGTAGCCAAGTGCTTCCTTAAGAATTCAACTCTACGAACCCTAATAAGAGTTTTGGTAAACATGACCAATTCGCAGATTTTGACGAGATTGCGACGTGGATTCGGATAGCTAAAGAAGCAGAAAGAGGTATGTAAGGTTTCCCCTTCCTTTCTTGGCATGTCTTAGGTGTAGTAGGCCTGAATACGTACCTCGGGGACAATCCCTCTCCTAGAAACCCGAGATTGAAAATAGTTACTATTCATTCAGTAAGATTGAACCAAAAGTGCATGAATTGCGAAAGAAATGTCCAAATATCCTAGAACTTGCAAGGATAAGACCCGATTACCTTAAGACCTTCATGAGTAACGTCATGACACGTAACATATGTAGATAATATACTTTGCTGTAAAAATGTAAGTACGAGAATGTTAAACCGCTCTGGAGCACCCAATTCTATTATGGGTAATGACTATTCTAAAGATTCTAAGTACAAGGAATTATGCCTCATGACCCCGATGGATGTGTGTGCACCCGACATACATATATGCATATGATAGCAGAATCAGAGCGCTATAGACGCTGGTAAATTATATATATGGTATAAGTATGCGCACGTGACAAAAAGAATCAGAGCGCTATAGACGCTGATATATGTATTTGATATGAGTATATGTACATGATGAAAGAGCTAGGGCGCTATAGACGCCGATATTTATACATGAAATATGCATATTTACGGGGAATATGGAGATAAGGCGTAGCGTTATATACGCAAATCCACCCGATCGTTGGCATTACATGACATGATATCGTCCCGGACGCGGGATGCCGGACGCGGGATGTATGGCTAAATGGAAACTTCAAAAAAATTCTTCAAAATCATCGGCCGCCGACGCCTCGCAATATGATATATTCAAATTTTATGTATGTATGTATATATACGAGTAAGGAAAGCTAAGAAAGCACGGCATCTGCCCAAGGGCACTTATATGTACAGGTCATGTTTCTATCCCAGGACATGTGTTGTAATTCTTTTATGTTATTATACATGATTCATGTTTTTTCACATGTTACTATTCATGCCTTACATACTCGGTACACTGTTCGTACTGACGTCCCTTCTTGTGGACGCTGCGTTTCATGCCGCGAAAGTCGTTACTATTCAGACAAAGCGGATTTGATCCTTAGGAGCCTTACCTTAAGACCGTACTTGACATATGGGCGCTCCGTAAGTTGTTCCCGAGCCTCACTTCGTTGGTACTCTTTTGTGTATACATATTTTCGGCACGTGACAAAAGACTCGGCCCTTTCTATGTATGAGTGTACTATGTCTAGAGGCTCGTAGACATGATATGTACGTAAATCGGTTATGTACGCTGGCATTAAATATGTGGTACTTTGGCAATCTTAATGCCGTTGTATGGATCGATAGCGAAGCTAACTAGTCTATATTCTTAATGACGCTGCTTATGTTAATGTTTAGTTCAAAAAAAAAAAAAATACGACACTGTTTGTACGATTTGCTAAGAGGTACAGGTAAAATGACGGGTAAGGGGTGCTCGGTACAAGTATCGGGTTCCCGCCACGGCCCCTAGTTGGGTCGTGACAGCCTTGGCCCACACCATGTGTTGTTCCAATTAAAATTGAACACAATTGTGTGGGCCATTTCCAATATATCACACGGCCAAATGCATAAAAATGCATGATTTGCAAGTTCGATAAATTCCAATTTTGGTCCCAAATTTTCCTAAGTGTTCCATACCAACAAATTCATACACAACTTATATTTCAAAATAAAATCGAAGGTCAAAAATCCCGACTTTGTATCCCGAAATAGTTTTGTCCTTAATTCATCATAATTAATCCGGATTGTTCCAATGTATAAAATACGGGTTCTAACACCAACATCACAAAGCGAATATGAATCATAAACATGTTCGGATTTTTCGAATAGAATTACCCCCAAGGCTCATAACATATCACAACTTACTTCCGTCTAGGACATGCCAAAAGGAAAGAAGGGTAAGCTTCACATACCTTGGCCGCTCCCTACGCTAATCCGAACTTACGTCTCGGCTTCTCACGATCTACAATAATGTCATTAGGCGTCGAGCATTACTCATAAGCACGTAGAAATTCAATTCCAAGCCATCACTTTGTCTACAGAAATTTGGGCAGCATTTCCCCTATAAATTCAACACCCCGAGAATTCAACTCGCCAATATCATCAACAACAATACCAACAACCATTCCCACAACATCAATGAGTAATTCAAAACACATTCTAACATTAATAACAATTCGACGATATTTCATTTTTGTTCAAATCAACCGCATACGATCAAACCAACATCAATATTCATACGTTCAAGTGCTAATCCAAACCATTCAAACACGGTTCAAGAACACTTCTGGACAATCCACAAAATGTTCAAATCAGCCCATCAAATACACAAGGCAACCCGAAACCTTCCAAGTCCATGGAAACAATCAACAATACATTTCTTCCTTCCAAATTTATCAACTACACCAACAAGCCATACTTTAACAACATTATTATTCTAAATACAAGAAACCATACTAGAATCACATTAGTTCTAAAACAGCCCAACAACAACCACACTTCAATTTGGACCATTAAACTTTCATTTTCTTCACATAATCCACAACACAACAACCAAATTGCACCACATAAAATTAAGTCTTCACTTCTACACTACGCTACACATACACGGCCACCACACAACAATTACATATTCAACTTGAATCATTCAATACCTTCATTCTCATCACATAATCCATGACAACAACGACCAAAATACTAAGTAAAATCAATTCGCTATAAGCTACCAAAAACAGCCCCTATTCCTAACACCAACATGCACCAATTTCATGATTTTCATTCATTTCTACATGCCAAAACATACACAAGCCATCCATAATAACATCAACCAAACACTAAATGAAATTTATTCATCATACCTACATCAACCAACATATACACGGCCACACTTCACACACCATACTTTCATGATTGCCATTCATTTCCACACTCCACATCATGCACAAATCATCCATAACATAGGTAAAAGAGGTGGAACCTTACCTTCTCCATCTTTTTCCTTCAATTAGCCATAAAATCCCTCAATTTAATTATGTAGAAAGGAAGGGAGAGGGGCTGAATTTTCTGGAAATTTTGGAACTTTTTTTGTGCTGAAAAAAAGAGGTTTCTGTCCCTTTTAAAAAAGCCAAAGTCGGTTTCATTGTAGCTACGATCGTATGTTTCCGTAGCTGCATCGTAGCGGTCGTAGCGGTCTTTAGCGGTACCGTAGCGGCATCCGCAGAATGTTGTTTCGCGTCGACGCTCGCCTTGTAACTCGTAATTCTCTACTCCGATGTCCTATCAATGAACGGTTTGTTGCATTACAAACTAGACTCGACGAACTTCATCTTAGGCTTTTAAAACACCTTAAAACTCCACATATACTATGAGATATGCGCCTCCAAAGTTGACTAAAAATTCGCCCAAAGATTTCCCAAATTTTCGTCGAGCTTATTTCCTTCACTCTACTCGATCTCGAAATATTCCGAAACTCTCCATACATGATATTCGTCATTCATTATACCGATAATGGCCATATCCTCGTGTTTCAAAATATTCTTTCCCGATTACGACTTACGAGGTCGCAATTCACCCTTTTTCTTCGTTGTTACGTACTTTCCATGGTTTGTGCCCTTCAAAACACCATGGGACGTCTCCGACACTTCATTACTACGATGAGGCACATGTCATACTTATGCTCTGAAAACGCGGGGTATAACATCCTCCCCCCCTTTAAAAACATTCGTCCTCGAATGTTGAGGCAGAGTTCGCCCCGAGGTAGATATCAATGTTTTTACCCGTATTTGTCAGCCTTTTTCTAAATCATCTCTTAGTATTACAAGCCCTTTCCAAATTCTTTTTACCATATCGACATAGTCCTCCTAATTACTATTACCATCAATTCGGCAGTTAACTTATCTCTCGAGGTCAGCCATACTCGCAACTTAGTCAAATCTTATCATTACTGTTGGCATGACCTTTCAAGACATACTACAAACCTATCTCTTATTCTCTTTTTTATTTCTGGAAAAATTTCGGCAGAGTTTCCTCTATATTTCTTACTACCTCAAAACCTGCACGCAGGAAATACCAGCAATGCCTCACAGGGCCAACATACATATACACATATCATATCATATCGCAGCCACACAGGGCTCCCAATATCATCAACAGTACAAAAATGATAAACATACCTCGTATGCCCAACTCAAACGGCACCTGTTACACTTTCTTGTTTACTTTCCCCCTTTAGTCTTCAACTTGTATTTCAATCGCAACTTCAATATCTTTCCCAACATATATCTTTCATACCTTTGCTTACCTGTGTGCTTAGTAACTTCCAACATCATCAATTACTTTCTTCTATCAGTGTCATTCTTCAGCTGCAATCATAAATCAGGGTAAGGAGTCCCATCTCCTATGACTTGGCTCTATGGCACGATCTCAGACGTGAAAGAAGAGTAACCACCCTAAATGCCCCGTAGCCTCCTGTTTATAAATTTGGCGCGCTTCACACCATAAACAGGACTCATCGGACACGACTTTGCGTACAACCCCTAGGACGAATCGCTCGCGATACAATTTGTCATACCCTTAATCCGATAGGGTGTGATGGGCACCCGACCCTTATCTAGGCCGAGCGAACCCGCCGACTTTCGTAATACTCATAGCCATACCGGCCCGCAAAACACAACATAAGCACATAATGAAAATTTTTCGTAAAAACAAACATGCTTTTCATCTTTTTCAAATCGAATGAAATTCGTAGTCATAACAAAAACGTAACATAACGCAAACCGATATATATATATACATAGCCGCTTACAAAACAAATCTGTAACATATCGGCTCGCCTAGCCGCTTACACAACTGACATGACATACACTCGACTCTGTCTGCAAAGTCTCTAACATAACCCAAGATATCACAACTTTAACACTCCGACTCGGCAGCACTCCGAGAGAAAATGGAGCTCGCCAATCCCGCTGGAACATCTTCTATTCATCTGTATGTACCTGCGCGGCATGAAACGCAGCCCCCGAAGAAAGGGGGTCAGTACGGAATATGTACTGAGCATGTAAAGCATAGCATACAGAAAACGAGGTCATAACCGAAGTAAAGAGTGCAGAAAATGAGCATAGAAATCCGAATACCAAAGGGCTTGCACCGAAGTACAAATCATACATAGGCGGTACGTAAGACAAATGTGAAAATCCGAATGCCAAAATGCTTAGCTTTCTTTTGTAAAACGTTTCTGTCTCATATATATGGAAAATAGAACAAACCATATAAGCTGACATTAACCGACTGATCATAATCCAGACTGTCAAAATCACATATACACATATCGTGTCCCGGCCCTCTAGTGAGGGACTCGGCAAATAAGATCATATCATCATATTATCACATATCACATACCACATATACACACATACCGCGGTCAATATCCAGCGGTCAATATCACACATACCGCGATCAAGTATCCAGCGGTCAATGTCACATATACACATACCGCGGCCAGGAACCCAGCGGTAATATCACGTATACACATACCGCGGCCGGGGAACCCGGCGGTAATATCACGTATACACATACCGCGGCCGGGAACCCGGTAATATCACACATATACGCGGCCGGAACCCGGCGGTAATATCACATATACACATACCGCGGCCGGGAACCCGGCGGCAAATGTAACAACGTAACGCACGAACGTAATCGTGAGTAACCAAATACGATTTAAAACATTTTCAAAGACTTAATAGGTTATTCAAAACGAACCATCGTTTATAAGCCACAACAGTAGTCAAATCAGATTTTCTTCCGAATATCACTCGGGAACATATCAAACCGAACTTCAGAAATCATAGTCACGTATCGGAATCATAAGTATACGAATCAACATTTCAGACTCAACAAACAAATATATAATCATACTCAGGGGTCGTAAAGGTAGTCATATTAAGTTTTTTTCAAAAAGTCGTTAGTACTACACAAAGAAAAGTCGCGGGACCCACGGACGAGCGTCAACCCAATCCGGGCCCGCCTACGAAAATCATAGTCATCCTATGTTATCGAATCATTATTACAAATTCAAAAGATAAGTAAACTGATCGTACTTGAAATCGGAATAATAGTCATATCATATCCTTTCAAAAATCGTCGGAAGTACATAAGGAGAGTCGCGGGACCCACGAACGGGTGTCGACCCGAGCCGGCCCGCCTATGGAAAACATAGTCATCATACATCATGGAATCATTTTTGAGCATATCAAGGCCATCCGGTTCTGTTTGTGAAAGTTACGGACGTTCGTAGTTTTCGGAATCGTTTAGGAACAAAACTCTTCTTTTTTTTTTTTAAAACCAACTTTTATGCAACTTTTGAAATTTAGTCATACAAAAGACATAAGATCCTTTCGGAACAAACCGTGTACATAGCATTTCAAATCCAATCATATCAAGGACATACGGATCATAGCTTGACCATATTAAGGATGCCAACATCACAAAGCGAATATGAATCATAAACATGTTCGGATTTTTCGAATAGAATTACCCCCAAGGCTCATAACATATCACAACTTACTTGCGTCTAGGACATGCCAAAAGGAAAGAAGGTAAGCTTACATACCTTGGCCGCTCTCCCTACGCTAATCCGAACTTACGTCTCGGCTTCTCACGATCTACAATAATGTCATTAGGCGTCGAGCATTAGTCATAAGCACGTAGAAATTCAATTCCAAGCCATCACTTTGTCTACAGAAATTTGGGCAGCATTTCCCCTATAAATTCAACACCCCGAGAATTCAACTCGGCCAATATCATCAACAACAATACCAACAACCATTCCCACAACATCAATGAGTAATTCAAAACACATTCTAACATTAATAACAATTCGACGATATTTCATTTTTGTTCAAATCAACCGCATACGATCAAACCAACATCAATATTCATACGTTCAAGTGCTAATCCAAACCATTCAAACACGGTTCAAGAACACTTCGGACAATCCACAAAATGTTCAAATCAGCCCATCAAATACACAAGGCAACCCAAAACCTTCCAAGTCCATGGAAACAATCAACAATACATTTCTTCCTTCCAAATTTATCAACTACACCAACAAGCCATACTTTAACAACATTATTATTCTAAATACAAGAAACCATACTAGAATCACATTAGTTCTAAAATAGCCCAACAACAACCACACTTCAATTTGGACCATTAAACTTTCATTTTCTTCACATAATCCACAACACAACAACCAAATTGCACCACATAAAATTAAGTCTTCACTTCTACACTACGCTACACATACACGGCCACCACACAACAATTACATATTCAACTTGAATCATTCAATACCTTCATTCTCATCACATAATCCATGACAACAACGACCAAAATACTAAGTAAAATCAATTCGCTATAAGCTACCAAAAACAGCCCCTATTCGGCCAACACCAACATGCACCAATTTCATGATTTTCATTCATTTCTACATGCCAAAACATACACAAGCCATCCATAATAACATCAACCAAACACTAAATGAAATTTATTCATCATACCTACATCAACCAACATATACACGGCCACACTTCACACACCATACTTTCATGATTGCCATTCATTTCCACACTCCACATCATGCACAAATCATCCATAACATAGGTAAAAGAGGTGGAACCTTACCTTCTCCATATTTTTCCTTCAATTAGCCATAAAATCCCTCAATTTAATTATGTAGAAAGGAAGGGAGAGGGGCTGAATTTTCCGGAAATTTTGGAACTTTTTTGTCTTTGAAAAAAAGAGGTTTTGTCCTTTTAAAAAAGCCAAAGTCGGTTTCACCGTAGCTACGCATCGTAGCGGCATCGTAGATCTTTGTAGCGATGCGTAGCGGTAGATTTGCAGGAATGTTGTTTTGCGTCGACGATTCAGTTTGTAACTCGTAATTCTCTACTCCGATGTCCTATCAATGAACGGTTTGTTGCATTACAAACTAGACTCGACGAACTTCATCTTAGGCTTTTAAAACACCTTAAAACTCCACATATACTATGAGATATACGCCTCCAAAGTTGACTAAAAATTCGCCCAAAGATTTCCCAAATTTTCGTCGAGCTTATTTCCTTCACTCTCTCGATCTCGAAATATTCGAAACTCTCCATACATGATATTCGTCATTCATTATCCGATAATGGCCATATACTCGTGTTTCAAAATATTCTTTCCCGATTACGACTTACGAGGTCGTAATTCACCCTTTTTCTTCGTTGTTACGTACTTTCCATGGTTTGTGCCCTTCAAAACACCATGGGACGTCTCCGACACTTCGTTACTACGATGAGGCACATGTCATACTTATGCTCTGAAAACGCGGGGTATAACAATATGTAAACTGAGTCCCTCCATCGGAGATAATAGCTACTAGAACACCGTGAAGCTGCACTATCTCCTTGACATAAAGCTTTGCATAATCTTCTGCTACATATATAGTTCTGACTGGTAAGAAATGAGCTGACTTCGCAAGTCTATCCACAATCACCCATATAGAATCATACTTACGTCGGGAACAGGGTAAGCCTGTAATGAAGCCCATATTAATTACTTCCCATTTCCAAGTTGGAATTTCTATAGCTTGCAATAATTCGCCCAGCTTTTGGTGCTCGATTTTCACTTGCTGACAGTTGGGACATTGAGCTACAAATTCCGCTATACCTTTCTTCATCCCATTCCACCCATATATAGATTTAAGATCATGATACATTTTCGTTGCTCCGGGGTGGACAGAATAACGGGAACAATGGGCTTCTTCTAATATTTGGCGGCGTAGTCTTGCAACATCGGGAGCACACAACCTGCCTCGTCATTGGAGAACTCCATCTCCAGAAATCTCAAATGATGACTTCTCCTTCTGAGGGAGTGTATTTCTGTAATGAATTAGCATGGGATCTTCGTATTGTCGCTCTTTCACTTCCACTACTAGCGACGAAATCGCTGAATTTTGAATGACAACTCCCATACTACCTGAGTCCACTACTCGAACTCCTAGGCTAGCTAACTACTAGAGCTTACGAGCGATCTCTCTTTTCTGTAGCTGCACATCACATAAACTTCCCATGGATCTACGGCTAAGAGCATCAGCCACAACATTTGCTTTTCCGGGATGATACAGGATGTCAACATCATAGTCTTTCAATAATTCCAACCACTGCCGCTGTCGCAAATTCAATTCTTTCTACTTCAAGATATACTGAAGGCTCTTATGATCTGTATAAATATGCACTTGGACACCATACAAATAATGTCTCCACATCTTTAATGCATGAATCACTGTAGCCAATTCAAGATCATGGGTTGGATAATTCTTCTCATGTTTCCGCAACTATCTTGAAGCATACGCAATCACCTTACCATGTTGTATCAACACACAGCCTACCCCAACGCCTGAAGCATCACAATAAACAACATAACCTTCCAATCCCTCGGGAAGTGTCAGGACTGGGGCAGAAGTTAATCTATCTTTTAGTTCTTGGAAACTACGTTCACAAGCATATGTCTATTGAAATTTTGCTGATTTCTGGGTTAACTTCGTGAGTGGTGCAGAAATAGAAGAAAAGCCTTCTACGAATCTCCTATAATAACCTGCTAAGCCCAAAAAACTACGAACCTCCGCAGGAGTTGTGGGCCTTGGCCAAGTCTTCACGGCCTTAATCTTCTGGGTATCTACCCGAACACCATCGACTAAAATGATATGCCCCAGAAAGGTCACTGAGTTCAACCAAAACTCACACTTAGAAAATTTTGCAAATAACTCTCGAGTTTGAAGAACTCTAAGAACAGTACGCAAATGATCTGCATGCTCTGCCTCGGACCTAGAATACACCAAGATATCGTCGATGAATACAATCACAAATAAATCTAGGAACAGCCCGAACACATTGTTCATTAAATCCATAAATACTACTGGCGCATTAGTTAGCCCAAACGACATTACCCGGAATTTAAAATGGCCGTATTTTGTTCTGAAGGCTGTCTTAGGAATATCTTTCTCCCTAACTCGCACCTGATGATACCTGGATCTCAAATCTATCTTTGAAAACCCTGTGGTGCCTTGTAATTGATCAAATAAATCATCAATCCTCGGAAGAGGATATTTGTTCTTGATCGTCACCTTATTCAATTGCTGATAGTCAATACACATTCGCAAGGAGCCATCTTTCTTTCGGACAAACAACACGGGTGCTCCCCACGGGGATTAACTAAGCCTAATAAAGCCTTTCTCGAGCAAGTCTTTCAATTGCTCCTTCAACTCTTTCAACTCTACGGGAGCTATTCTGTAAGGAGGGTTAGATATGGGTGTAGTATCCAGCAGCACATCTATAGCAAAATCAATCTCCCGCTCTGGAAGGAGGCCGGGAAGCTCTTCCGGGAACACATCCGGAAACTCATTCACTACGGGGATAGACTAAAGAGTTTGCGGTTCAGCTTCTACATCTTGAACCCGAACTAGATGGTAAATACAACCTTTTGTGATCATTTTTCTTGCCTTAAGATAGGAAATAAACCTACCTTTCGGTGACACAGTATTCCCTTTCCATTCTAAAATTAGTTCTCCCGAAAATTGGAAGCGAACCATTTTTATTCTACAATCAACATTAGCATAGCAAGAAGCCAGCCAATCCATGCCCATGATAACATCAAAATCCACCATTTTTAGCTCATGTAGTTCAACCATAGTACGATAGTCACAAATCACAACTACACAATTTCTATATACTCGACTAGCTATTATCGGCTCACTAACAGGTGTAGATACCTTAAAGGATTTGATGGACTCCGGTTTGACCCCAAACCGACCCGCAATGTATGGAGTAACATATGACAATGTGAAGCCCAGATCTATCAAAGCATATATATCATGAGAAATTACCGATAATATACCTGTGACAACATCAGGAGAAGACTCAAGATCTTGGCGTCCAGCCAAAGCATAAATACAGTGCTGAGGACCGCTAGAACTAGGAACTCTCCCTCTGCCTCTACCATGGCTAACTGTCGCATGTGATCCTGGCCCCATAGGGCGTATGGATGATGAAAACCCGGCTACCTATCCTGAAGGCTAGGTCCTACTCCTACCACCAACCAAAGGGCAATCGCGCATAATATGGCCTGGCCGACCGCATGCATAGAAAACCTCTGAACCTAGTCGACACTGGCCCCAATGTAACTTCCCACACTGGGAACATCGTGGCACCGGTGGCCTTGCCTGACCCAAATTACCCTTGAACTGAGAACCTGAAGCCCTGAAACTCTGACTCGGCTCGGAATAAGTAGATCTATCAAATCTCTGGCCTGTAAACCGTGGAGGCGCACTAGTCATCGCATGGCCTGAATGCCTAGAAAACTGTTGTCTCGGCCCGCCTCTATACTCACTTGTCGGACCCAAAGATCTAGCCCTCTTGTTATACCCTCTATCATCATCACGCTCGCTTCATTGTTGTTGTTGGCTTTCGTCCAAATTCTGGGCGTGGGCTTGAATTCGTGAAATATCCATATTGTCCTAAAGGGACGCAGTCAAGCACCTATCCATCAAATGTGGCCCTAGGCCTCTCACAAATCGGTGCACTCGATCACCCATATCCACTACCATGGCCGAAGCATATCTAGCCAAAGAATTGAAGTGGAGACTATACTCTAAAGCACTCATACTCCATTACCTAAGATTCAGGAATTTATCGGCTCTAGCCCGCCGAACCTCTGGAGGCAAGTAATGTCAGAGGAAGGCATCCACAAATTCTTGCCATACCGGGAGAGGTGCATTGGCTCCCCGTGAAGCCATCCAAACTGTATACTAATGAACCGCGACATCCCTCAATCTATAGGATGCTAACTCCACCGATTCAACGTCTGAAGCATGCATAACCGAAGTGTCCTCAACATCCAATCAATAAAATTCTGAGGGTCGTCTTCCGGCTTTGACCCAAAAAATTTCGGAGGGTTCAAGCTAATAAAATCAGGGGCCCTTTCACTAACAGCCCTGTCACCTTGCCCCGTACCTTGCCGCTGAGTCTAGGCGGCAACCAACTGAGTAAGTAAATGAATGGCCTCTTTTACATCTTGGCCCGAAGCATCCGGTGGAGGAGTCGGGAGGTCTTTGAGCCGGGGTTGAGGCTCCACTCATGCTCCCTCGAGAAATAGGCACCTTGAATAGGAGGACCGAGATTGAGCCGCGTTCTCGGGACTCGCCCTCTCGATATCCGTTGGCGGTGCTCTTTCGCCCCCGCTTTCCTCATCCTTTGTCTTGCCCTTTTGGGCTGCCGTAGCCTTCCTCTTTACAGGCATTTCTGAAATACATAACACACGGTTAAGGAAAGAGAAGTCCTTATATCATATCTCTATCGCACGATCTTATGAAGAAAGAAGGTCATTCATTCCTAATGTTAACTCCAGAAAATTTCGCGTTACTAAGGCTGCAGACGGCTTAATGTGAGCTCAAGGAGGAGCAAATATTACAAGTATAAAAGATAAAATTCTACTGTATTGGCATGAGGATAGCATGAGTATGATATTTGGAATTCGTACAATATGATTGGAATGATACGTTAAAAGATATATAGCCCTCGTAACCGTAAGCTGAGGTGAGGCCCACATGATGGGTTTCTATAAAGGACACATGACAAGATATATGGACAATATATGTGAAGTTAAACACAACTTAATAAGGACCCTTGAGCCAAATCCAAGTGTAGGCCCTCCAAAAAGATGTTCTTAAGTTACGTTTTTGGGTGATCTGACTTCAGGAGGCCATAACCCCATCATTATTTGGGAATTTGGGAAAACTCCGAAAATGAAAGTTGTATATAATTGAAATACCTTTCCGACCATAGGTTGTGGGCCTTCATACGATATAGGGATTAAAAGTTATGGATGTTTTAAAGTGAAAAGGTCAAACTAGGCAGTGGGCTCGGCCCAGCCCGACTCCAAGTCGGGTCAGGCCCACTTCCCTTGCTATTTAAGGAAAATTTTCACCCTTATCTGCCTCATTTTCATACCAAAATATCCAGAATATTTTAGAGAGAGGGAAGAGAGCCCTTAGAGAGAGAAACCAAGTTTTGATCAAGTTCGAGGTCCCGAATTTCGAAGCTCGTGAAGAGTAAAGTGTAGTACAAGTTGTTGTCGTCGTTTTAAGCTAAAAGTTGAACTTGGGGGATGTTGGTTTCATGGTGGCTGCTCATATAAGGTATTTTTAAAATGTTAATGATGTTCTTACCATGATCATTGATAGATTTGACGGGTTACAATAGAGAAAATGACATTGAAAGTTTGGTTATCATTTTTGGATATCAAATAAATTGGGGGCTGTTTTGGTATGATTAAATGGATAGAATTAGTTGGATATTGATATAAAATGATTGTTGATATTGTTGTTGATGTTGTTGATAAGTTGATGTTCTTGAATTTGGGAGAATAAAGTGCATGAAGATATCATATACAAAGCGTATCTTAGAAATTTGTTTTGGTGTATATCTTTGGGAGTTGATGCTTTGAGTTTAAGAGGCTTATATGAGATGGTTATTGTTGTTGTTGGTTGCTGATTGTGTTGTTAAATTGAATTGGAATTAGAGGAAGTGAAGATTACGGGGAAAATCTGTCGCCAAATTTACGGAAGCTAATTACGAGCTTAGAGAAGTATATGAACCTCTTTCAAGTTGTCTACGGTTTCCTTTACCTTGATTGTAGATTGGCCAGTGTTTGGAAACATAAGTTAAGCTAATCACATAAGCGACAAGGTATGTAAGGCAAACCTTTCTTCCTTTGGCATGATTCTTGTTGTTATTCATCCTATCTGTACTCCCTATGATTCCATTCTTAGACGAGTAAGGTCTAAATGCTTCTTGTGATGGTTTATTGATATTGTACTCCTATTCTGTTCTGAATGGAACACCCATAAGGTACCAAGTTGAGTTGTGTATATGGTTTTACTAATGATTTCAAGGAAATGAGTTTTATGCTAAAGGAAACATGAAGTTTGATTTTTCAAAACCACTCCGAAGGGGGTGCGAGATTTTACTACTTCATTTCATTTACGATTTATGTTTACATTCCATAGTATCATACCTTTGTATTGATATGATCATTTATTCTTTGGGTAGAGCAATAAGATGAAATTGAGTAGAATATAAGTAGTAAGAATTTCATAACAATTCTACCCTCAAACCTGGAAGTATGTCCTGCTAAGTCTAGTGAGATACAAATTTGATAACTTCTTATGAAAGACTAAAGCTAATAACTGGATTGTGATGTATTGATTAGTGACTTATGATATGAATTGAAGTTGATATTTGTGGATTGAGTTTGTGTTGATATGATGGTGATATTAAGCGGAAACGGCTGCCGGAAGGCCATCATTATTATGCGAGTAAGACGTACCGTCCGAAGGGACTATTGTGATACTAGCCGGAAGCGGTTGTCCGAAGGGACCATTCTGTTAACATGTCGGAAGTGGCATGTGTGTTGGATTTCATTATTTACTTAAAGATTGTTTTGAGACTTCGTGTGCACATTTATATTTCTTCCAACGAAGGCTGCAGGTATTGAGTTAGATTGTGATTTCTCCGCTCTCGAGTCAATTTATGATTATGATTTGTTACTACCTTACATACTCAGTACATAGTCCGTACTGACGTCCTTTTGCCTGGGGACGTTGCGTTCATGCTCGCTGTTATATCCCACATTTTGTACGTCGGAATATTTTTAAGTTGGTTGCGACGAGTTATGGACAAGGCTATTTTCCGACTTTGTTGTAAGGCATAAGTCGCTTATGATTTTATTGGTATGGAATATTAAGGAATTTGGGGTTAAAAGTGAATTATGGAAAGTTAGACATTTCATGAAAATTAAGGGCAAAAACTGAAAAAATATTTCATGACAATGGCCATAAGTGGCCGTCCAAATAAGATGTGGGCCATAGGCCACATGTATTAATTATATATGGTAATATAAGATGACAATTTAGTCATCTTCACCATTTCATCTCCTAGAAATTTCAAGAAACATGAAGAAAAAAAAAGAAGGAGAGAACGGCCAAGAGGGCTGGCCGAAACTGCCCTATGAAGTTGATCATGAAAAATTATTTTCTTCAAGATTTTCTACTAATTGGAAGGTCCTCTACAACGTGGAGTAGTTGTTGGAGCATGCAAAATATTCTTTCTTGCAAAACACAACCTTGGCCGTGTGAAGAACATGAATGGAGAAGGTAAGGTTCCACCTCTTTTTACCTATATTATGGATGGTTTGTGCATGTTGTGGAATGTATAAATGAATGAAGTTTATGAAAATATGAATGTTGAAGTGTAGCCGTATGTGTGGTGTGTGGCCGTGTGTATGTGGTATTGTGTAGGAGTGGTAAATTAATTGTATCTAACATGTTTGGGTGTTGTCGTAATGTGTGAAAATGGATGAAAATCATGAAAGTTGTGGGTTGGTTGTGGTGGCCGAATATGGGTTGTGTTCTTTGGCAAGGAATGAACAAATTTTATTTAGTGTAATTTGGTTGTTGTGTTGTGGATTATGTGATGGAAATGAAGGTATTGGATGATACAAGTTGAAGTTGGGATCATTTGTAAGCTAATGTAGAAGTTAGCATATTGATAATATGGTTTCTTCTATTTACATGAATGATATTGTAATATGTGGTTGTTGATGTAATTGATGAAGTTGAAAGAAAGAAACATATTGTTGTTATTCTTATGGCATTTGGAAAGTTTTGGGTTGCATGATACATTGGCTAGGTTGTTTGGAATATTGTGCGGATTGTTGGAAATGTTCTTGAATCTTGTTTGAATGGTTGCGGATTAGTAATTGAATATGCGAGCATTGGTATTGAAATGATCGTATGTAGTTTATTTGAATATAAACGAAATGTTGTCGAATTGTGTAGAAAGGAATTATTAACGTTAGAATGCGTTTTGAATCACTTATGGATATTGTTAGTATGGTTGTTGGTTTGGTTGTTGTTGATTTGGCCGAGTTGAATTCTCAGGGGTGTTGAAGTTATAGGAAATCTTTGCGAAATTTTTGCATACAAAGTGTTAATTTGGAATTGGATTCTTAAGTGTTATGGCTAATGGTTGATACCTAATGACATTATTGTAGATCGTGAGAAGTCGGGACGTAAGCTCGGATTAGCTTAGGAAGCGGCTAAGGTATGTAAAGCTCAACTTTTCTTTCTTTGGCATGTCTTAGCTGAAAGTAAGTTATGACACGAGCCCCGAGGTAACTCTATTCTTGCGATCCGAGTACGTTTATGGCTTTTATTTGTGTCCTGACATTCGTACTCTTAATGTAGTCGAATTATGGTTCCTTTGTCTTTTGTATGATTAAGTTTCAAAAGTTGCATAAAAGTTTTGCTTTCAAAGAGTTTTGTTCTTAAATGATTCCGTAACTACGAACGGTCGTAACTTTCACCGAAAGGCTCGGATCGCTTCGATATGTTCGTATGAGATTCCATGATAGGTAAGACCCGTAACTCTTACGAGCGGGCTCGGATTGACTTGATATGTGCTTGCGATCCCGAGATTTATTTTCATGCAGCTTTAATGACAAAATATTTAGAACGGATTTGATACGATCTTTTTTTTTTTTTTGAAAAGAACTTAACATGATTATCGTTTTACCTCTCGAGCGCCGACTACTTGCTTATCCATTGAGTCTGTTATGATGATTTATGTGCATATGGTTTCTCTCACTACTCTGCTCGTGCGAAGCTCAATATGTCTTTCTCGAGACCGGGCCGGGACACGCATTCGTGCACATTCCACTGCATTATTCACCGAGTCCCTCACTAGAGGGCCGGGACACGCTATATATATATATGGATGTGATGATGTGATGAGATGGGGATGGCGGCCAGGATGGCATACCGAGTCCCTTGCTAGTGGGGCCGGGACACGCTATTCACCGAGTCCCTCACTAGAGGGCCGGGTACGGTATATATATATATATATATATATGTTATACCCCGCGTTTTCAGAGCATGAGTTTGACATGTACCTCATCGTAGTAATGGGATGTTTTGAAAGGCACAAGCCATGGAAAGTACGTAACAATGAAGAAAAAGTGTGAATTACGATCTCGTAAGTCGTAATCGGGAAAGAATATTTTGAAACACGGGAACATGGCCACTATTAGTGTAATAAGTGATAAATATCATGTATGGAGAATTTCGAATATTTCGGGATTGAGCAAATTGAAGAAAATAAGTTCGACGAAAATTTGAGAAACGCGGGACGGATTTAGTTAACTTTGGAGGCGCATATCTCATAGTATATGTGGAGTTTTAAGGTGGTTCAAAGTCCTAAAACGAAGTTCGTCGAGTCTAGTTTGTAATGCAACAAACCGTTCATTGATAGGACATCGGAGTAGAGAATTAGAGACGTTACAAACTGAAACCGACGCGAAATGCGCCGCGCCGCACCGATGCGCTACGATCTTGCTACGCATCTTGTAGCTACGGTAAAACCGACTTCGGCATTCCGTTTTAAGGGACAAAAATCTCATTTTTTTGAGCCAAAGTTCCAAAAATTTCCGAGAAAGTTCAGCACAAAAAAGGGAGCAAATATACCACAAAATGAGAATTTTGAGTGAAATTTCAAGTAACGAAGTACCAATCGAAGTCCGGCAACGCATAGTCACGAATATAATTTCATTTGGAATTAGAGGAGTGGGAACAAGAAAAGGTTGAAGAACTAAGTGAAGAAGGTAAGTTTTAATCCTCTTTTCATATGTTATGGATGGTTTAAATGTGTTGTAGTGTGAGGAAATGGATGAAAAATCATGGAATTTGTGTGTTGAAGAAGGGCGGCCGAAAATGAATTGTTTTGTTTGGCAAAGAATGAACAAATTTTATTTAGTATGTTCTGGTTGTTGTTGTATGGATTTTATGATGAAAATGATGGTTTAATGATTTAAATGGAAGTTGGAATCGTTTGTAGGTTGTGAGAAGCTAATGTAATTTTAATATAGTTTCTTGAATTTATGGGATTAATGTTGTTAAAGTATGGATTATTAGTATGGTTTATGAATTTGGAAGAAAAAGAAATGTGTTGTTGATGTTTTCTTGAACTTGGAGTGCTTCGGGTGGCATTTTGTATGTTGAGTGGGCTGATTTGAATAATTTGTGAATTGTCCGAAGTGTTCTTGAAATCTTGTTTGAATGATTTGGATTAGTACTTGGACATGTGATCATCAATGTTGGTTCGAACATATGTAGTTGAATTGAATATAAAAGAATGTCGAATTATGTAGAAAGGAGTTATAAATGTTAGAATGCGTTTGAGATTGATTATTAATGTCGTTTATGTGGTTATTGGCATGGTTGTTGAATTTGGCCGAGTTGAATCTCGGGGTTGTTGCATTTATAGGGGAAGTGCTGCCCAAATTTACGTAAATAAAAGTAATGGCTTGGAATTAAATTCTTTGACGCTCATGGTTAATGTTCGATGCCTATTGATGTTGTTGTAGATTTTGAGAAGACAAGACTTACGTTTGGACTAGCTTAGTGTTACATCCGGCAATTTTTGCAGTTTGAAAATTTGAAACAATTTCGACTTGTAAGAAAGGAGGCCATATTTGGATTTTTCTTAATGTGTGTATGCCGGTTGCGGAAGCTTGGATGTGGAAACACCGGAGAAGGCCTAAGGGCAAAATTGGAATTTTGAAAATTTGTTTCGGGAATTGCGAAAGATGATCCATAAGTACTTGGGCTCAAACAAAAAAATAAGAAAATTTAGGCCCAATTCCTTAAGGGTGGCCGGCCATAGTATATGGCCCAAACCCATGTGGGATTTTAATCCAAGTATTAAAAGAGAAGGGTCTTAACATTTCATGACAAATCAAGAAGTTTCAAGAAAGAAAAAGAAGAGCAAAAATTGAAAGGCCAATTCGGCCAAGAGCAAGAAAAAAAAAAAATCTTGGAGCCTTCAACTTTGATTCAAAAACTTGTCTCTTCTTGAATTACTACTAAGCTTGGAACCCTCTTCAACATGGTATAATTTTTGTGGCAAGAAAGTACTTGGATAGCAAGTGAAGAGTTGAAGGAACAAGGTAAGAATTCATCATTCTTTGCATGTTTTGGATGTTTGTATATGATGTAGTATGTGAAAAAGGATGGAATTTAAGAAAATATGAATAAAACTTATGGAAGTGTGGAAAGCTAGGTGTGGCCGTGTATGCTTAAGTGTGTGTGGAAATTATGTTTAACTATTTTATCTAGTGTTTGGTTGATATTGTTGTGGATGTTGAATGATTTTGGAGAGATTGTAGTCTTGCATGCATGATGTTAGCCGTGGGGTTTGTGTGTGAGTGTGGCCGTGTATGTGCATGGTGGTGTGGCCGTGTAGTTGTGGTGTGGTGTGGAGGAAAATAAGCCAATTTTATTTAGTGTTTTGATTATTGTTGTTGTGAATTTTATGTTGTTAATAAAGCTTAATGATCTTAGTGAAATTGTAGTAGTTGGAGGCTTGAGATGGAAGTTTATGTAAATGGAATAAGATGTCTTGCATGAATAGAATATAATGTTGTTAGTATGGTGTTGTTAATGCGCGAGTTATTAAGTTGTTATTGTTCTTATTGGAGTTAGAAGGTCTTGAAGGAAAGGGTATATTGATTAAGTTGTTATAATGTATCTTGGATTGAAATTGGAAATTGCTAGTATGGTTGTGACATTATGATTGATATTAAGTAGGGTTGAATTCCGGATTGTTGTTGATTGTTTTGAGAGTTGAACCTCGGGGATGATATATGTATAGGGGGAGGTGCTGCCCAAATTTTTATAAACAAGTATTGGCGAAGAATAGAATTCCTAAGTCATGAATAGTAGCGGTAAGAGTGACCATTTGCAGATTTTTGGTGAAACGGGAGTCAAGATTGGACGAGCGTAAGGAACGACCAAGGTATGTGAAGCTATCCCCTCTCCTTCTTTTGGCATGTCCTAGGTATACTAGGCTTGAATTTGAGCCTCGGGGGTTATTACGTTCATCGAAATTCGATTACGAAATTGAGCACTATTCATTCGGTGCGATTGAACTAGAATGCTTATATCTTGTTGGAAAAATGCTCAAACGTCCGTAACTTGCGGGAATGTAATCGAATTGTCTTGAAACTACCATAAATGGCTCCATTAAGTGATATTTTATAAACTTTTCAAAACCACTCGAAGGGGAGTGTGATATTTTATAAACTTGGCTCCGAAGGGAGTGTGATATTTTATAAACTTTTCTAAAACCACTCCGAAGGGGTGTGATATATTATTTTCTAAAGCTTTCTTAAAACCACTCCGGCGGGGGTGTGATATATTATTTTCTAAGGCTTTTCTAAAACCACTCCGAAGGGGGGTGCGTACAAAACCACTCGATGGGGTGTGAGATTTTATTATTTAAACTTTTCAAAACCACTCCGAAGGGGTGCGATATCTCATTATTATTATCATTATGCCCGAAGGGGCTAGGATTAGTAGTATGTCACGAGTGGCATGCCCGATGGGGCCGGGATCGTATGTCACGAGTGGCATGCCGAAGGGGCTAGGATGCGGGCCGGCATGTCCGATGGGGCCGGGATAGACGTATGTCGGACCGGCATGCCCGAAGGGGCCATCCTTTTACGTCGGGGCCGGCATGTCCGATGGGGCCGGGATAGACGTATCTTTGGACCGGCACGCCGAAGGGGATTACTATTATTATTATTACTATTATTATTATTATTACTATTATTATTATTATTATTATTATTATTATTATTATTATTATTATCATCATTATTATTGCGCGCGGAGCGGCCGTCCGAAGGACTATTTCATTGGTATGTCGGAGGCGACACACGGGTTAGGTTGCATCCTTTGCTTAAGGAATGTGTGTTCATTTGTATTATTTACTTAAGGGTTGTTCTAGGACCCCGTGTATACGTTTATATTTTCCTCCGGCGAGGGGTCGGTAATGAGCTTGATTGTGATTTCTTTTCTTCTAAATTGAGCGGTGATTGTTATTTGTAATCGCTTTACATACTCGGTACATATCCCGTCCGACCCTCCTTCGGGGGGGGGGGCTGCGTTTTCATGCCACGCGGGTACACACCCGGACGAAGAGAAGACTTTGCTAGGAGTTGTTTCCGCGGGATTGGCGAGCTCCGCCTCGGTTCGGAGTGTTGCGAGTCAAAGTGTTCGTGTCATGGTTTTAGCATATGTTAGAGACTTTGCAGACAGTGTTTTGCGGATAGTGCGTCGGGAAGTGCGAATGATTTGTAAATGTTAAAAGAGTATGCATATTCAGATAATGATTATTGTTTGAAAAGTTTCATGTTTCTTAAAAATTTTCGAATTGACAGGTTTTAGTAACGCGAACGTCTAAGGGTTCGCTCGACTCTGAGGAGGGTCGGGTGCCCATCACACCCTAGTGAGGTCGGGGTGTGACAAAGTGGTATCGAGCGGTACGTCCTAGGGGTTGTACGCAAAGTCGTGTCCAAAAGAGAGTCTTGTTTATGGTGTGTTGCGCGCCACATTTATAAACAAGAGGCTACGGGGCATCTAGGGATTGTTGACTTTCTTTCATATCTAAGAATTGTTGACCTTCTTTCATATCTAAGATCGTGCGATAGAGCCCAGTCATAGGGTATGAAGTCCCTTGTACTAACCTTTTATTTCAGCAGAAGGACGACGTCGACAAAAGAAAGCGATCTATGGCATCAACAGTTACAAAGTACAGTGGTAAACAACGGTGCGGACGAGGCATGTTGGATGAGGTAAGAATATTGAAGTATTACCGAAATGTAAGTCGGGAGAAAGGAAGTGAAGGTGAACACTAAGAATTGAAAAGGGCAAAACGGTAATTGCAAGAGAAAGGACGTGTTACGAACACGCCTCGGAATACGTAAAACTTTGAGCGGCTCCAGATTATATAATAAAGGCCACGCGAGAAAGCGTACGCGATTATATCGCATTAAGGCACCGAGTCCCACCAAAGTTTCGGGGTTAAGCGTGCTCGGGAGCAATTTCGGGATGGGTGACCCCGGGAAGTATGCAAGAAATCCCAAAGATTTGCCGTAAGAGACAAGTGAAAAAGCCCGGAATAGCCTAAGTGAAATTAGAATATACGAGATGGTTGGAGACCATAAAAAGCCACGTAGCACGCGGCGGGCCAAATTAGAAAGAGAACGGAGAAAGTACGTTACGGCTGCGGAATTTGGATAGGCTTGAATAGTGTACGGAGCATTTTGTGGGCTAGTTGATACTAATTATATGTGTATATGTATATGAACATGTATGATATCTCATACGTGAGGAGATCGATGGAGAACGAAAGGAAAACTTATGATAAGGAATTTTACTATGTCGTGCGCGGAGTCGGAAAGAAGAATCGTTGGTACATAAGGAGCCCCTTAAAGGGGGGGAGACCATATTATAATACACCAAAAGGGGATTACGATATTCCTAAGTATCAGGAAGGAAACCGATGACATAAAATGAGGCTTCGTGTAAAGGCTAAAGGAGAATAAGGTAAAGGATAAGGAATATACATAAAAAGGAAGGGCAACTATGAAGGAACCCCCTCCCAAAGTGCTACAAGACCCCGTAAGGTCGGTGAACATTCGAGGACGAATGTTCTAAAGGGAGGAGGATGTTACATCCGGCAATTTTTGCGGTTGAAAATTTGAAACAATTTCGACTTGTAAGAAAGGAGGCCATATTTGGATTTTTCTTAATGTGTGTATGCCGGTTGCGGAAGCTTGGATGTGGAAACACCGGAGAAGGCCTAAGGGCAAAATTGGAATTTTGAAAATTTGTTTCGGGGAATTGCGAAAGATGATCCATAAGTACTTGGGCTCAAACAAAAAAATAAGAAAATTTAGGCCCAATTCCTTAAGGGTGGCCGGCCATAGTATATGGCCCAAACCCGTGTGGGATTTTAATCCAAGTATTAAAAGAGAAGGGTCTTAACATTTCATGACAAATCAAGAAGTTTCAAGAAAGAAAAAGAAGAGCAAAAATTGAAAGGCCAATTCGGCCAAGCAAAGAAAAAAAAAAAAAATCTTGGAGCCTTCAACTTTGATTCAAAAACTTGTCTCTTCTTGAATTACTACTAAGCTTGGAACCCTCTTCAACATGGTATAATTTTTGTGGCAAGAAAGTACTTGGATAGCAAGTGAAGAGTTGAAGGAACAAGGTAAGAATTCATCATTCTTTGCATGTTTTGGATGTTTGTATATGATGTAGTATGTGAAAAAGGATGGAATTTAAGAAAATATGAATAAAACTTATGGAAGTGTGGAAAGCTAGGTGTGGCCGTGTATGCTTAAGTGTGTGTGGAAATTATGTTTAACTATTTTATCTAGTGTTTGGTTGATATTGTTGTGGATGTTGAATGATTTTGGAGAGATTGTAGTCTTGCATGCATGATGTTAGCCGTGGGGTTTGTGTGTGAGTGTGGCCGTGTATGTGCATGGTGGTGTGGCCGTGTAGTTGTGGTGTGGTGTGGAGGAAAATAAGCCAATTTTATTTAGTGTTTTGATTATTGTTGTTGTGAATTTTATGTTGTTAATAAAGCTTAATGATCTTAGTGAAATTGTAGTAGTTGGAGGCTTGAGATGGAAGTTTATGTAAATGGAATAAGATGTCTTGCATGAATAGAATATAATGTTGTTAGTATGGTGTTGTTAATGCGCGAGTTATTAAGTTGTTATTGTTCTTATTGGAGTTAGAAGGTCTTGAAGGAAAGGGTATATTGATTAAGTTGTTATAATGTATCTTGGATTGAAATTGGAAATTGCTAGTATGGTTGTGACATTATGATTGATATTCGGCCGGGTTGAATTCCGGATTGTTGTTGATTGTTTTGAGCCGAGTTGAACCTCGGGGATGATATATGTATAGGGGAGGTGCTGCCCAAATTTTTATAAACAAGTATTGGCGAAGAATAGAATTCCTAAGTCTCATGAATAGTAACTGGTAAGAGTGACCATTTGTAGATTTTTGGTGAAACGGGAGTCAAGATTGGACGAGCGTAAGGAACGACCAAGGTATGTGAAGCTATCCCTCTCCTTCTTTTGGCATGTCCTAGGTATACTAGGCTTGAATTTGAGCCTCGGGGGTTATTCTGTTCATCGAAATTCGATTTTGAAATTGAGCACTATTCATTCAGTGCGATTGAACTAGAATGCTTATATCTTGTTGGAAAAATGCTCAAACGTCCGTAACTTGCAGGAATGTAATCGAATTGTCTTGAAACTACCATAAATGGCTCCATTAAGTGATATTTTATAAACTTTTCAAAACCACTCCGAAGGGAGTGTGATATATTATAAACTTTTCAAAACCACTAAGGAGTGTGATATTTTATAAACTTTTCTAAAACCACTCCGAAGGGTGTGATATATTATTTTCTAAAGCTTTCTTAAAACCACTCGAAGGGGGTGTGATATATTATTTTCTAAGGCTTTTCTAAAACCACTCCGAGGGGGTGCGTACAAAACCACTCCGATGGGGGTGTGAGATTTTATTATTTAAACTTTTCAAAAACCACTCGAAGGGGGTGCGATATCTCATTATTATTATCATTATGCCGAAGGGGCTAGGATTAGTAGTATGTCACGAGTGGCATGCCCGATGGGGCCGGGATAGCCGTATGTCACGAGTGGCATGCCCGAAGGGCTAGGATGCCGGGGCCGCATGTCCGATGGGGCCGGGATAGACGTATGTCGGACCGGCATGCCCGGGGCCATCCTTTTACGTCGGGGCCAGCATGTCCGATGGGGCCAGGATAGACGTATGCTGGACCGGCACACCCGAAGGGGATTACTATTATTATTATTACTATTATTATTATTATTATTATTATTATTATTATTATTATTATTATTATTATTATTATTATTATTATTATTATCATCATTATTATTGCGCCGGAAGCGCCGTCCGAAGGGACTATTTCATTGGTATGTCGGAGCGACACACGGGTTAGGTTGCATCCTTTGCTTAAGGAATGTGTGTTCATTTGTATTATTTACTTAAGGGTTGTTCTAGGACCCCGTGTATACGTTTATATTTTCCTCCGCCGAGGGTAGCCAGGGTAAAGCTTGATTGTGATTTCTTTTCTTCTAAATTGAGCGAGTGATTGTTATTTGTAATCGCTTTACATACTCGGTACATATCCGTCCGACTCTCCTTCTTCGGGGGGGGGGGGGGGGGCTGCGTTTTCATGCCACGCGGTACACCCCGGACGAAGAGAAGACTTTGCTAGGAGTTGTTTCCGCGGGATTGGCGAGCTCCACCTCGGTTCGGAGTGTTGCGAGTCAAAGTGTTCGTGTCATGGTTTTAGCATATGTTAGAGACTTTGACGTTGTTTTGTGGATAGTGCGTCGGGAAGTGCGAATGATTTGTAAATGTTAAAAGAGTATGCATTTTCAGATAATGATTATTGTTTGAAAAGTTTCATGTTTCTTAAAAATTTTCGAATTGACAGGTTTTAGTAACGCGAACGTCTAAGGGTTCGCTCGACTCTGAGGAGGGTCGGGTGCCCATCACACCCTAGTGAGGTCGGGGTGTGACACTTAGGAAGCAAACCAGGTATGTGAAGCTTACCCTTCTTTTCTTTTGGCATGTCTTACAGGTTAAGGTATGACATGATTTGTGCCTCGGGGTAACTCCATTCTTAGGTTTCGAGTATGTTTGTGATTCGTATTTGCTTTTGATGTTGGCATCCTTAGTATGGTTAGGTTGTGGTTCGTATGTCTTTGATATGATTGAGTTTGAAAAGTTGTGTAAAACGGTTTTACTTTGAAAGGATCTTAAGTCTAAAAATGTTCGTAACTTTCATGAACGGTATTGGATTGCTTTGAGCTCGTAAACGATTCTCATTCGTCTCTTGATATTCGTATCCTTAATGCGGTTGAGTTATGATTCTTATATCTTTTGTATGATTAAATTTTTAAGGTTTTCAAAAGAGTTTTGTTTTCAAAAGAATTTGTTTTTCAAAAAGAGATTTGTTCCCGAACGAGTTCGAAACTACGAACGTCGTAATTTTCAAGAAAGAGCTCGGATCGCCTTGATTCCTTCGCAAATGATTTTATGACGAGTAAGGACTTTGATTCTTATAGGCGGCCCGAGATTGGGTTGACGCCGTCCGTGGGTCCCGCGACTTTTCTATGTTGGTTATAATGACCTATTTTTGAAAAAGAACCAATATGACTATCTTTCCGACCCCCGAGTATGATTACTTATTTATCGGTTGAGTTTGAAATAAGGATTTTTATGCACATGATTTTGGTACGTAACTATGGTTTTTGAAGTTCGGTTTGATATGCTCCCGATGGGGATTCGGAAGAAACCCGATTTGACCATCGTTTCGGTTTCGAACCAATAGTTCGCTTTTGGTTATTCGGTTGAGTTTGAAATGATGATTTGTATGATTATGGCTACTTACGATCGTCGTGCGTTTTGTGTTACCTCTTTCACCGGATCCCGGCCGTTATGTTATCGTGCGCACTATGATATATTCGGTGTTATGTTGTGTTACGGTTCACCGAGCTCCTCGTAGGGCCGGTTCCGTTTATATTTGGTGTTATCCGTGTTTGGCGTTATGATGTGTGATGGGGATACGGAGATTTAAAACGTCCGGTGTTATGCCGTGTTGTGGCGCCAGATGGGGTGGCGACCACGTTCGTCCGCGGGTCCCACTTTGGACCGCATATGATATGTGATGATGTATGATGATACGATGAGTTTGTTCACCGATGGTGGGGCAAACCCAATGATGAGGCAAAATTCCACATTGGTTTAGGCAAATCCCACATTGGTTTAGGCAAATCCCACATCGGTTAATTTTATCTCATATGACAGGTTATGATGTGTTTCGGTATGAGTATGATGATTATTTGCGTATGTCACTCCGCTCCCATTATGGGCCGGATACGATTTGTGTTTGTATACAAGCCTTTGGTATTCGGGTTATTGTGCTCACTTTCGTACTTCTTTGTACGGTTATGATCTTGGTTTTTGTATGTTCGCTGCATACTCGGTACATATGTCGTCGATCCCCTTTCTTCGGGCCGCGTTTCGTATGCCACGCGTGTGTATTCGGATGAGTAGAGGATATTAGCAAAGCAGATGTTCCTGCAATGGATTGGCGAGCTCCACTTTCTCCCGAGTCTTTGCCGAGTCGAGTATTTATGTTGTGAGAGTCCGTTTCATGTTAGAGACTTTGCGACATAAAGTGTCGTGTGTATGAGATGTTCGTTTTGTAAGCGGCTATGTAAGCCGTCGTATTATTATGCATTGTGTTATGAATTTCATGTGTTTCTGATTTGTTATGGTTACACGTTTTATTTGATTTGAAAAAAATGAAAAGCATGTTTGATTTGTCGAAAAAAAAAAGGGGTTTTCCTTATGTGCTTATGTTATGCTTTGCGGGCCCAGTATGGCTATGAGTATTATGAGAGTCTGCGGGTTCGCTCGGCCCTAAGTAAGGGTCGGGTGCCCATCATGCCCTATCGGAAATTAGGTGTGACAAATATATATATATATATATATATATATATATATATATATATATATATATATATATATATTTATGCATGCATACATGATGATGACATGATTTTATTTACCGCGTCCCTCATCAGAGGGCCGGGGCACGTTATATGTATACTTTATATATGCATATTATGATTTTATGCACCGAGTCCCTCAATAGAGGGCCGGGACACGCCATATGTTTATACGATGAATTTATGACATTGAAATGCATGATATGTGTTTTCAAAGGCAAGTCTTATGATTTTCTGTACTCGTTACTTCAGTATGATCCCGCCATCGTATTTCATGCTTTACATACTCAAGACATATTTCGCATCGACCCCCTTTCTTCTGGGGTCGCATTTCATGCCACGTTGTGTACACCTGTGTGAGTTTCGAAGATATTAGTGAAGACGTCCCATCGGGATTGGCGAGCTCCATTTTCTCCGAGGCCGCCGAGTCGACATCATGTTATGGTATCCGGAGTTCTCGTTAGAGACTTTGCGTACGGTGTCGTGTGTATAAGATGTCGGTTATGTCAGCGGCTATGTAAGCCGATGTGTTATTACGCATTGTATTATAAGTTCTAGATGTTTCTGTATGTTACAGATTTTCTTTGATTCGAGAAAGGTAAAAAGCATAATATTCTTCGAAAAACTTTCATTATGTATTTGTGTCATGATTTGAAAGCCAGCGTGATTATGAGTATTATGTGAGTCAGCGGGTCCGCTCGGCTCTAAATAAGGGTTGGGTGCCCATCACGCCCTAATAGAAATTAGGGTGTGACACTCGCAGCCCCGGATTGTTTGGCAGGTTAAGTGTATAGCTAGGATGCGTGGACGTCAGCTGAGATTGGCAAGTTTCACCTTATTCTGGAGGTATGCTGAGTCATGTATAGATATGTATGATCATGGGTATGTCAGGGGCCCTGTCCTGACTCGTAATGTTCGGCCTTACTTCTTAGAGGCTGGCGTACGTTGTCTCCGTGGTATGTTTGTCGAGATGTCGACAAGGTGATGTCGATTGAGTCATTTGTGGATTTTAAAAAGAGTATGTATTTTAGATGATTTCCGTTGGTTTAAAGTACTTATTTGATTGAAAGTTTTCAGAATGGTTATACAGCTAATGGTTTCTATTTGGAAAAGTTTTATATTCTTAAAAGTTTTTGAAATGACAGGTTTTGATAAAGCGAATGCGTGAGGGTTCGCTCGACTCTGATGAGAGTCAGGTGCCCGTCATGCCCTACCATTGTTAGGGTGGGACACCTAAAATGCTCGCAGCTTTCTGTTTATAAGCGTGGCGCGCAACACACCCATAAACAAGACTCTACTGGACACGGCTCGTAGACACACCCTAGGAATCGCTGCTCTGATACCACTTTTGTCACGATCCAACCGGAGGGCCATGACGGGCACCCGGTGCTAACCCACTCGGGTACCTCTTGTTATATCCCGCATTTCGTACGTTGGGACAATCCGGATTAACTGTGATAAGTTAGAGACAAGACCATTCCGGGATATGAAGTCGGAACTTTTGACCTTCAATTTCGTTTTAAAACCTAATGTGTTCATGAATTTGTTGGCATGGAACAATTTGGAAAATTTGGGACCAAAAGTGGTATAATTGGAACTTGCAAATCATGCAAAATTTGGCCCTTGGCCGTGTGGTATTTGGAAATGGCCCACAAATTGTGTTTAATTTTTATTGCTCCAACACACGTATGTGGGCCAAGGACACTTGTGCCATATCCATATAAGCACAAAAAGATGATCAACTAGTCATCCTAATTCATTCTAACACTTAGCCAAAAAAATAGAAGTTGAAGAACAAGAGAGAGAGGCTCTCGCCAAACCCTCCCAAAACCAACTTCCATTCAAGCCTTTCTAAAAATATTTTGTTGATGAAAACCCACTAATTTGAGGTCCCTAAGTAGCGTGGAAGTGTTGTTCGGGTCATCCAATCGTTTGTTGTGCCAATTGCAAACCCTAGCCTAGTGTGGAGTTGAAAGAAGAAAGGTAAGAATTGATTATGTTTTATGTGTTATAAAGGTTGTATGCATGTTGTAGTCTATTAAAATGGATGAAAATCATGAAATATAGTAAGTTGGAATTGAGGCCATGTGTATGAGGTTTGGCCGTGTGAGGTGTGTATATGTTGTGTTGTGTTTAAGTGATGAATTAAGTTCTATGTAGTATGTTAATTGTTGTAGTGTGAAGAAATGAGTGAGAATTATCAATATGTGCATGTTATGTGTTGGCCGAAAATGGGTCATATTATATAACAAAGAACGCATTAATGTCGCTTAGTGTTTTAGTGGTTGTCGTAATGAATTCTATGTTGGAAATGAGCTTTTAATGACTCAAGATTGATGTTGTAAATGTATGGGCTGATTTGAAGGTTATTGTGCGTTTGATGTAATTTGTGTATTTATGATAATGATATCGTTATAGTATGGATTATTGATGCAAATCATGATTCGGAAGTTAGAAATGGATTATAGTTGTGTTCTCGGGTTGGAGACAGTTTTCGGGTAAATTGGAGTAATTGTTGAATTGTTGGAAATATTGTATGAATTGTTTAGGATGTTCTTGAATATTGTTGGTATGGGTTCGGGTTAGTATTTGAATGTATAAGCGTTAATGTTGGCTTGAATGTAAGTTGTTGAATTGAAAGTATTGAAAGTTGTGGAATGATGTAAAAGAGAGTTACTAATGTTATATTTCCTTTCGGATTGCTTATTGATGTTTCTAGGTTGGTTGTTGTTGTTGTTGTTGTTGTTGATTTGGCCGAGTTAAATTCTCGGGGTTGGCCTATTTCTGGGAAATGTCGCCAAATTTTCGTAGAATTATGTGTTAATTTGGAAATGAACTTCTAAACGCATATAGTAACGTTGATGTTTATTGATGTTATGTAGACTTTGGGCAGCCCGAGACATAGGTTTGATTTGGACTAGCTTGAGTTTGAGCTAGCGTTGAGAGCATTCGAGGTATGTGGAGCTCATCCTTCTTTCCTTTTGGCATGTCCTAGACGCAAATAAGTTGTGATATGTTATGAGCCTCGGGGGTAATTCTATTCTTAGGAATCCGACCATGTTTATGGTTCATATTTTCTTCTTGAAGTTGGTATCCTTATTATGGTCAAGGTATGACCCTTATGTCTTTTGTATGACTAGGTCTCAAAAATTGCATAAAAGTTTCGTTTTTAAAAAGAGTTTTGTTCCTAAACGATTCCGAAAACTACGAACGTCCGTAACTTCCACAAACGGAACCGGATGGCCTTGATATGCTCAAAAATGATTCCATGATGTATGACGACTATGTTTTCCATAAGCGGGCCCGGCTCGGGTCGACACCCGTTCGTGGGTCCCACGACTTTTCTTATGTACTTCGGACGATTTTTGGAAGAATATGATACGACTATATTCCGATTTCAAGTACGATCAATTTACCTATCTTTTGAGTTGTAATAATGATTCGCAATAATGATTCGATAACATACGATGACTATGATTTTTGTAGGCGGGCCCGGATTGAGTCGACGCTCGTCCGTGGGTCCCGCGATCTTCTTCTGTATAATTTTAATGGCTTTTGAAAGAATTCAATTTGATTACCTTTCCGACCCCCGAATATGATTACATATTTCTCTGTTGAGACCGAGATAATGATTCGCATACTTATGATTCCGATACGTAACTACGGCTTCTGAAGTTCGGGTTGATATGTTCTCGAGTGACGTTCGGAAGAAAAATCTTATTTGACCGCTGTCCTGGTTTATAAATAATGGCTCGTTTTGATTAACCTATTAAGTATTTGAAAATGTCTTAAACTGTATTTGGTTACTTATGATTCTGTTCATGCATTCTGTGGTTACTTTTTTTTGCCGAGTCCCGGGCCGGTATGTGTGCTATTGACCGCTGGATATTTTGACCGCGGTATGTGCGCTATTGACCGCTGGATATTTTGACCGCGGTATGTGTGCTATTGACCGCTGGATATTTTGACCGCGGTATGTGTGATATTGCCGCTGGATATTTTGACCGCGGTATGTGTGATATTGCCGCTGGATATTTGACCGCGGTATGTGTGACATTGACGGGCGGGCGACTATATTTTCTGAACCCCATGCAGGATTGGTATTTTAGAATTAAATAATTCGGTAATCTGAATATGCACTTATTTTCAGTACTTTCGTTTCGATTATGACTCAGATCTGTTCGCTGTGCTTTCTGCTTTGCATACTCAGTACATATTAAAAAATCGACCCCCTTTCTTCGGCCGCGTTTCATGCCCGCGGGTACGGACGCACGGTTCGGTGATCCGCCGCTTAGGACACCCTTCTCGTCGTTTGGAGTGCTCTCCCTCGTTCGGAGCCTACATTTTGATATACACTCGTTCGTTGCATTTGTATATATTTGTTCGGGGGTACGGCGGGGCCCGTCCCGTCATACGATTACGTTGTGCGACAGAGGTCCGTAGACATAGATGTGGGTTATGTACAGTTTTGTTCGGATGCGTTGCGAGAGTTGCGTTTGGGCGGCCCATCCGCCGTGGCGGCCTTGTCGGCTGCGTATATGTATGCTTCGATACGTTGTGTATATTATGATAGCCTTGCCGGCTTCTGTGATATATGTATGTATATATTTGAGACAGCTTGAGACAGCGTTTAATATTTGTGTACGTATATGCGATTCTGTTGGATAAATGTGTTTGGGTGCCCAGCTCGGGCACTAGTCACGGCCCACGGGGTTGGGTCGTGACACCTCTTATCGTACATGCGTATTCACATCTAGCGGGACCAAATAGCTTACTCATGAATGCTATACATCAATGATGCTGAACTCGTTGGGCAACCCCACATTTCTACTATCATTAACAACCATGCCCATATCAATATACATAAGCCGACGAGGCCATCAAAATGATGTACAAAATATAAGCCGACAAGGCTAAAGACATCTAATCATACATAACTGTCTACGAGCCTCTAAGAAGAGTAGGTAACATCACATATGTGGGACAGGACCCCGCCGTGCCCATGTATGTACACAAAAGAATAATACCAAAAGTTGTAGCTCCGGATGAAATGGAGCTCCTCTATATAGTCCCTGAATAAGAAATGCTATGGATCAAGCCTGTTACCCTGGCCACCTGCGGGCATGACGCAGCGTCCACAATAAAAGGACGTCAGTACAAATAATGTACTGAGTATGTAAAGCATAATCAACACCATAATAGAGGCATAAGAGACAGCATAAGAAATAGCATAAGATGGGAGAATCGGGAGATAGTAGAGCCATCATCATAATTACTTACTTGTCTTTCATAGGGACCTTCCATTTCTAATGCGTGCTCGTGTACACACATATAAACATATACATATATATACATCCGTATCCATATTCATATACCTATTCATATCCATAGCATACCCGGCCATGAAGGTTCTATGGTTTCACATACCCGGCTATGACAAGACTCGGTGATTATACATACCTAGCCCTACCAAGGCTCAGTGTCATCCGTACCCGACTGCAGTGGTGTGCGCTCAATAGATATCATACCCGGCCATATAAGCTCGGTGTTACATAATAGTCATGCATACTTAGACACTTGTACTTAAGAGTCCATAAGTATCATCAACATCATTACCATTATCGTTTTTGTTACGTCTATCCTTGGAGGGTCAGCTATCATACAAAGGATGCAATGGAAATCATGGAAGTATCGTGGATCGTGATCTTTAGTAACTTTAGGGATAGAATCATTTGGAGGACATTATAGAACTCATGAAAGGATATATATATATAGCCAAGGAACCATGCCTTATTGAAAGAAGGGTTAGCCTTACATACCTCTTTGCCTTCTCAACTATCTAACATTCACCGTTGAAGCTTGAATAATCTACATTTTGAAGGATTCACGCCATGGTTAAGCCTTAACGATACTTTTAAATTCAAACTAGAATAATTCATAGTCTAATGAAAATTGAGCAAAGATTTCCCCTATTTCGTCAACTTCACCATATCACAAAACAACTCCCAAAGAACCACAATAACATCCATAATATACTCATAATATCCAATTCAAGTAATCACATTACACTAAGCCTTCAATATTCACCCCCATGTTCAACTCATGCTAGCAACTTCATACCCATTTTAGCACATTTTCATATAACGATTCTTCATCACCATTATTACCTTCCATAACATGGTTATATCCATATCATACTAAGAATCATGACTCCATATAGATTACTACTCATAAACATCATAAAAGCTACATTTAGACTTCATTTTCTACTTTCTTCTTCTACCCAAGTCTTTCAACCTCTCCCTAGTCCAAATAACATGAAATGATCTGTCACGACCCAAACTGGAGGGCCGCGACTGGCACCCAAAACCCTACTCGACTAAGTGCCATACAACTATTCCATTTAGGAGTCACAACTTCTCCCTTATCGTTAATTTAAAGAAAACCTTTGGTCACAAATAAAATCTTTACAAAGGAAACAAAGCATAAAGACACATCGACCTATAAGGTCGCTTTACACAACTGTCGACTCCTCGACGCCCTATCCACAGGACACTGTCTGCAAAAGTCTCTAACATACACGAGATACCATAATATAAGTACTTTGACTCGACAACACTCCGAACTGAGATGGAGTTCACCAATCCAGCTGATAGCCTGGGAACATCCTATAGCCAAATGTCTTCTACTCATCCGTATACACTCGCGCGTGAAACGCGGCCCCGAAGAAAGCGGGGCCGGCATTTAATAGTGTACTGAGTATGTAAGGCATGAATAACATCATAGTAAGAAGTATAGAACATAACAGGGGATAAAGATGACCCGTACATCTGATTTCCTCTTAGGGCGGGTACCATACATGCAACTTCAACCTTTTTAAATACATATGTACATAAAATCATGGAAGACATCTGAAACATTTTAATGAATGTGCAAAGATAAATTAAAACATCACCACATAGCCACGGCGTACACCCCCGTCAATCGTGCTATATATATACACATCATAACAAAGGCCACAAGACACCCCCGTCAACCGTGCTATATATATATACACATCACAACAAAGGCCACAGCACACCCCCTGTCAACTGTGCCATATATATACACATCATAACAAAGGCCACAGCACACCCCCTGTCAACTGTGCCATATATATACACGTTACAACAATGGCCACAGCACACCCCCTGTCAACTGTGCCATACATATACACATCACAACCAAGGCCACAACATCACCCCCTGTCAACTGGGCCTTGTAATACACAACAAAGGTCATAGCGTCACACCCCTCCCCCCCCCCCCTCCCGTCAACTGTGACTTATTTATACATGAAGAATGAAAATGAGTGCAATGCATAATCAAAATGAAATAGTAGGACCCTTTAATGTCACAAAATAGTCATATACATATATTATACTCATGGCATGCATAAGAGTTCAAATAAAACATATCGCTCTATCCCACCTTGGAGGAACAATTTATAAGGTGAGATCAACAACAATGACGTAAAATCTAGAAAATCACGAAATAGCTTAACATTTTCATATCATTGTTGAAATCATACTTGAGACCTTTAAGCATAAAATCATCCTCACGTAACCCTCATAAAACATTCTCATTTTTAACATCATAAGAAGCTTCAAGAGTTATAAACTTCTGGCTTTTGAAAATAAAGAGGTTATGGAAATATTTATGGAATCATGCCTTTGAAAGAAAGGGACGAGCCTTAACATACCTATTCGACCTCCTATTAGCTACGCTTATTTGTCCGAGCTCGCAAGTCTACATTTAAGACGATTTACACTAACGTTAGACTCATCATCGCATACTTGTACCAAGTTTCACATCAAACTATTTTATATTCTGCCGAAAATAGGGCAGCATCTCCCCTGTTTATATGCTTAGCCCGAATTCTCAATTCAACAACCAACAACAACAACAACAATATCAACATCAATAGCATCATTTCCAATACCAACGTATTCCATAGAACAATTCACACACCAGCTTTTTTCAACTTCCATAATCAACCCACCCATTATACAATCATTTAACCATTTTATCTTCGTGAATAAGTTAGTATTTATAAAAATAGGAAGAGATCCATACCTTTCTCCCTTTAATATTGTTGTATCTTCACTTCTCTACCTTGAGCTTAAGCCACAACGCGTTAATACATAATTTTGTAGTTGTAACTATACGCCGTCTGGACCGGGATTTGGGAATTATACCTGGTTTGGGCTAAAACTTGGCTTGGGGGGCTGGGGGGAACTCTCCAGAATTTTGGAGAGGTTTTTGGGGTGTTTGGTGCAGAAAACGGGGGTTAGCCCCCTAAAAAATGTTCCGTATCCGCCCGCACCGCCTCGTAAATCGTTCAGCGCGATCGCGCTACCTTTGGGCGCGTTCGCGCAGGCCAGTTTTTTTCTGACTGCGCCTTCTTTCAGTAAAAAGGTCATAACTCTTGATCCCGATATCGTGTGAAGGCCCACAACCTATGTTTGGAAAGATATTTCAATTATAGACAACATTTATTCTTGGAGTTTTTCCAAATTCCAAACTTATAATGGCGTTTTGGCCCCTCCAAGTCAGATCATCCGAAAATGTTTCCTTAAATCATCCTTTTGGAGGGCTTATGCCCATATTTGACTTAAGAGTCCTTCTTAGGACTTGCTCAACTTTCCCCGTACTACTCATATGTATCTTCATATGTCCTTTATAAAATCCCGACGTGTGGGCCCCACTTGGTGTCACGACCCAACCCCGTGGGCCATGACTAGTGCCCGAGCTGGACACCTGTACACACCTATTAACCATAATCAGCATACAAACAACTTATATGCATACACAGGTCATTCGTCGTCTCAAACTGTCGTATATAAACATACGTATACATATCGCATATACGCCGGCAAGGCTATCACAATAACCACAACACCTCAAGAAAACCTATATATACATATACCGACAAGGGTCGCCACCGCGGACGGGACCGCCCAAAACATAAATCACAACGGTACATAGCCGAACAAGAACTATTCACAACCCACACATGTGTCTATAGACCTCTAGGAATAATCACAGAACCATATGTCGGGACAGGGCCCCGCCGTACCCCTGAATAAACGTACATATATACAACGAAGGACTTCGTACCAAAAATATGGACTCGGACAAGGGGAGCGCTCCAAGACAAAAGAATGGATGTCCTAAACCGGCGGATCACCAAAACGATCGTCCGTACCGAGGGCACGAAACGCCCCCCGAAGAAAGGGGGTCGAAGATGAATATGTACTGAGCATGAAAAGCATGGAATACAGTAAACAGAATCATACTGAAATAAGGATCATAAAAATCATAAGGCTTGCCTGTGAAACATAAATCATGCGTATCAATATCATATCCAGCCCATTATGGGACTGAGTGACATAAGTAAATAATAATCATGTACATATGCATGTATAACGTGTCCCGGCCCTCTAGTGAGGGACTCGGTAAATAAGATCATCATATACATGTACATATAACGTGCCCCGGCCCTCTAGTGAGGGACGCGGTGAATATCATCATATGTCATCCTGGCCGCCTCCCCCATATCATCATATCATCATCATATCATATAACGTGCCCCGGCCCTCTAGTGAGGGACGCGGTTAATATCATCATATACATATAACATGCCCCGGCCCTCTAGTGAGGGACGCGGTGAATATTAAAAGGAGTTGTGCACGAATACATGCCCCGGCCCGGACGCGGTGGAAAGAAGTAATAACGCCGCACGAGCGAGTAGTGATAAACCATATGCATATAAATCAACTTTTAAGACTCGATAGATAAGTAGACAAATCAACGCTCGAGTATCCGAACAATAGTCACACTCAAGACTCTTGAAATATCATCACGAAATATGCCACATAACGTCTCAGGGTTCATAAACATGTATCAAGCCAATCCGAGCCCGCCTATGAAAGTTACAGGCATTACTCATTATGGAATCCTCTACGAACATGTCATAGCAATCCGAGACCGTATATGAAAGTTAGGGACATTATACGTTATAGAACACTTTAGGAATAAAAACTCTTTATGCAACATTCATTATCCAGACATACAAAAGACTCGAGGGCAATAGCTCGACTACATTAAGAGTGCGAATATCAAGAAGTGGATAAGAATCGTAGACATGCTCGGATCTTAAGAGTAGAGTTACCCCAATGCTCGTATCGTATCATACTTACATCTAGGACATGCCAAAAGAAAGAAAGGGTAAGCTTTACATACCTTGTCCGCTTCCTAAGCTAATTCGAACTTAAGTCTCGGGCTGCTCAAGATCTACAACAACGTCATTAGATACCAAACATTAGTTATAGGTACTTAGATATTCAATCCCAAGCTATCACTTTATTTACAGAAATTTGGGCAGCATTTCCCCTATAAATTCAACAAAACCCGAGAATTCAACTCGGCCAAATCATCAACAACAATACCAACAACCATTCTAACAACATCGACAAGTAATTCAAAACGTATTCCAACATTAGTAATTCCTTTCTATATAATTCGACGGCATTTCATTTACATTCAAATCAACCGCATACAATCAAACCAACATCAATGCTCACACGTTCAAGTACTAATCCGAAACCATTCAAACAGGATTCAAGAACACTTCAAACAATCCGCACGATGCTCAAAACAGCCCAACCAACCTACTACATAACCCGAAACCTTCCAATTCCAATAGGAACAACAACAACACATTTCTTTCTTCCAAATTCATGAACTACACCCACAATCCACACGTTACCAATATTATTCTCATAAATACAAGGAACTACATTAAAATCACGTTATCTTCTAAAACATGACCACAAACGTTTACAACTTCAACTTGGATCATTAAACCTTCATTTTCATCATAGAATCCACAACAACAACAAACAAGATATCAATTAAAATCAATTCATCATATCTTATGAAATCAGCCCCTACACGGCTCAACTTCAACATACATAACCTCATGAATTTCATCCATTTCGACACACTACAACACGTTCAAACCATCCATAACACATGTAAAAGAAGGTTGAACCTTACCTTTTCCACTTAGTTCTTCAACTTGGCTAGGGTTGTGCCTTGCAAGAACGAATGGTTTGCTTGCTCCAACAACTACTCCACGTTAATTAGGACCTTCCAATTGGTTGAAAACCTAGAAGAAAATATTTTTTTGATCAACTTTCATGGGCATCAATTCGGTCAGCCATGGCCGAATATGGCTCTTTTTTTTTTCTCCAAGCTTCTCCAAGTTTCTAAGTGTTGAAAAGATGATTAATTGTCTTGCTCATCATCTAATATGTACATATATAATTCATCCATGTGTACCATGCCCCACACATGGCTTGGATTAATTAAAATTAGTCAAGCCATGGGTGGGAACCCACACTACACCTCACGGCCACATTGGCTTGGTTTCATGAAATAATAATTTTCCATTATTCACTTTTAACCCCAAATTTTCCTTAATATTCCATACCAATAAAATCATAAGCAACTTATTCCTTAAAACAAAATCGAAGGTCAAAAGTCTCAACCTCGTATCCCGGAATAGTCTTGTCCTTAACTTATCATGGTTAGCTCGGATCATCCCAATGTACAAAATACGGGATATAACACTTGGCTTACAGTAACGAGGGTCTTTCGTCAAGCAACATATGGACCAATTCATACCCTATGGTCTCCAAATGTCATATGTATACATATTCTTATACTCACATCATATAATCTTCATCCTTGTCCTGAGCCTAAAATTTGCTCAGCGCGTTCGCGCTAGGGGTGGGCGTTCGGTTTTTCGGTTCGGTTTTTTCAAAGTTCGGTTCGGTTTTTCGGTTTCGGTTTTTTGAAAGTGGACACCGAACACCGCACCGAATTAGTTGCTCGGTTCGGTTTTTTGAAGTTCGGTTCGGTTCGGTTTTGGTTTTTTAATTCAATTTTTTTTAGCAATTACACATCTCTCCATTTATTTTCATTTTTCCTTCTTGATTGCTTCGAGTTACGGAGGTTTACGCTAGACTAAATGTTTGAAGGTTTGATGACTTTAGAATCCAACCATAGTGATCATCCACACATACAAGATAATATCTTCTATATACAAAATATAATGTATTATACAACGTATAATAAAATCATACGAGGTATATAAAATTTTATATAGTGTATAATTAAATTATGTGAGTTATATCTAATTTATTATAATAGGTGAAACAAATTATATGAATATTATTCTATGTATAACATTTTTATGATACTATATATAATAAAAATCAACACTCAAATTATTAGTATACTTGTATTCAATATCCTATAGTGTTAAATGAAAACTGAGATTTTATTTTTTATGGAACAATGAAAGAAGTTGAGAATAAGGAGGAAGTAGAAAAGGTAAGAAAAAAACGCTGGAAAAAAATCTTGCGTAATAAGGAGGAAGTATGAAATTGTATAAAAGTTAGTTATACTATGAACAACAAATATATTGGGTTATTCACGTCGAAGGGTTTCGTTATATATAGCAATTTGATTTACTATAAAACATTTAACTTGTCATGTAATGTTTAATAACATTTAGTTGCTAAGAGTATGTAAATATTATAATATTATTGTCTACTTATGTTTTTTTCCCAAAAAAAAATTGTATTCATGTAGTAAATTTTCAAAAAAAAAAAAAAAAAAAAAAAAAAACGGTTTAACCGAAAAAAAAAACCGGAACCGAACACCGAACCGAACACCGAAATTGTTATTTAAAAAAACCGAAAACCGAACCGAAAAATCGAAAAACCGAAACCGAAAAACCGAATTAATTCGGTTCGGTCCGGTTTTTCGATTTTCGGTGTTTATGCCCACCCCTAGTTCGCGCCCCGTGGTGGCACGTTCGCGCTAAGTTAGCCCCTGGAGTCCTGCGCGTTCGCGCCACTCCCTGGCACGTTCGCGCGTTGTGCTATTTTCCTGTCCTGCCATCCCAACTTGTAACGTCCATATCTCCTTACCCCGATGTCCTATTGGGGAGCGGTTTGTTGCGTCGAAAACTAGACTTCCCGAACTTCACTTTAGGCTTTTGTTTCACTTCAGAACTCTTAATCTACTCGTAGATATTCTTTCTCCCAATTAGATAAAATTCCATACCACCTTGCCTAACTTTCGTTCAAATCCTCGGAAGCTTAATCTCCTTAGTTCACTTGTTTTCCAATCCTTCTATAACTCGTTATGTGAACTCGAACTCTTATAATCATAAAACGAGCACCTATGATCTTGCATCTTCTCGATAATAACTCCGACGTCTTCGTAGAATGGCCAACACTA